>NC_080730.1:749795-756240 GCF_019097595.1 Hemibagrus wyckioides | reverse complement strand
CTTCATTGTGTGTGTGTGTGCGTGTGTGTGTGTGTGTGTGTGTGTGTGTGTGTGTGTGTGTGTGTGTGTGTGTGTGCATGTGACTGAGTGTGTGAGTGTGTAGTGAACAACTAATGCTAATCCTGTATTAACACATCAAGGTTCATCTATCAGCAAGACACACACACACACACACACACACACACATACACACACACTATCTGTGTATCTGTGCAAACACTAGTGTTTTGGTGGGTTCGATCGTTGCCATAGAAATACATATGTGATAATCACACAGAATGATGTAGAGGAGCTAATACTAGGGAATGTCCACCACTGTTTGTGGAAGTGACATCATTCCCATGGTTCTGTGTGTAGTTCAGTTCACTGACCACCATCTTGAGTGAAGGAGATCATCAGACAAGGATCGAGCTGCAAAAACACTGGAGGCTTCATCCTACCCAGAATGCACAGCAGTCCAATAAAGCTGCTAATAAACAATATAAAAGGTAATAAAGATTTTATATTTGCAAATTTCAAATTGTTAATTGGTTTGTGTTTTGAGAAATAAAGTAAGATGACTTTAATCCAGCACAAATCCATCAAATATGCAAATGAGGTGAAAATAAAACATTAAAAACTCATCAGTGCTGCTGACATGGAAACATCTGAATCCTGCTCAGAGCCTCTCGCTTTACACTCATGAATTTAAAAGCTTATATTTATATTTATATTTATATTTATATTTATATTTATATTTATATTTATATTTATATTTATATTTATTGATCTAATTGTTTGCACTTTATTAGATAATCTGAAGCTACTGAAATTAATGAGGCTTAATTTGAATAATCATTATAATCATCCATCGCTTCTGATGCCGCTATTGAGCTTTAATCCTACACCATGCTGATTTACTCTTCCTCATGAACACACTCTGATTCTCGGCGTCATGAGCAGCACTACCGAAAAGGCGACAGGAAATGGACGCGATCTGGACGTGTTTCAAGATTAATGATCAAAGTAAAGCAGACAGTAAACTGAGCTCTGTGGAAACATCCAGAGGAACTCGAGAGTCTTCCTACACAACAACCTGATTAATCCTCTTCAACATCAAACTCAGCATGTGGAGTTTGATGCTAGCAGCACACACGCTAGCTAGGAAAATCAGAGAAAAAATGACCAGTGTACAGATGAGGCTGCGTGGAGTCAGAAGAAACAGATCTTACTCACCATGATGAGGTGATCAGGTGCTTCAGAGCTTTAACAAGGGATTTATGAAGGATTCTGATGTAATATTATTAATATTATTATTTATTTAACAGTGGGAGAGCAATGAACTGCAGCATGACCACTTCCTGTTTCCTGTCTAATTAATAATGAGATCAGAAACAGATTCTACATGTCGATGACCTCCAGCAAGATGAAAACTGCATTATTTTATACTCATCGGCTGTGAATAAAGAGAAAATCAGAGAGCTGAAATTATTTTATCGTAACTGAGAAATCAAACAAAACACACACACACAGACACACACACACACACACACACACACACAGATTTCTGACTAACGTAACATAAAGGGGAAAATATTCAGCTTCAAAACTAAAACAAATAAAACACCACATTTATACAGAAAAAGGGGGCAGGACTTCTGAAATCTGATCTTTTTGCATTGGAGTAATGAAATAACTGTGTGTGTGTGTGTGTGTGTGTGTGTGTGTGTGTCCATCTGGTTTCTAACATCAGGTTAAATGACACCATTAAATTGATGATGTCACTGTGATCAATTACAACTAAAAACTCTCACCGCAGCTGCAGAGTGAAATCTCACAAACACTGACCACACCAGAGTCCAGAAGATAATCAGGTGATGTCATTGAGATCAATGACCATTAAATTCAGCAGAAAAAAAAGATCCTTTATTTTATCATTTTAATAAAACTATAAATAATAATTCAGATGTTTCTATTACAGCATTTTATTATTATTATTATTATTATTATTATTATTATTATTATTATTATTATTATTATTATTATTATTATTACATTTGTTTAATATAAAAAAGTTAGATATTTATTTTACTGTCAGAAGTGACAGAATTATGGGAATTCATTAATAAAAGAATGTTATAATTTATTTCACTTTTATATTTTCTAAGTAATTATTTTTAATGTCAGTAATTATTTGTATATGATAATTCTATTTATTATTTTATTTATTGAATATATACTAATTATTGACAGAATGAAAATCCAGTATTAAGTCAAACTGCACTTTAAAAATGTTGATTTATTTTATTGATTACAAATATATTGTTTAAAATAAAGTTTACATTAAGAATGATTCATATTAATGAAATCACTTACATTTTTATCGCCATGCTTAGAATAGTTATTTTTCATTAAACTTTAGAACTTTAAAAGAAGTTAATGAAAGTAAAAAGAAATGATTTTTTTATTAAGATGAAGGTCTTTTGTGTTGCGGTCAGGAGTCCCGGCCTCGTGTCCAGCTACACCCTAAAAAAGGCATGATGTCATGGATCATTGTGGATTGAAGGCCCCACTGCGTCCACTCCCCTCTCCTGACCGTCCATGAGAGATGAAACCCAGCTTTTAAAGCGATTATTGTGCATAACAGGAGTGTAATAAACATCATCCTAATGAGATAATGTGGACAAAGAGATCAATACACTCTGCTTACCGTGGAGATTATGGGTAATAATGTTTTTTTTTCCAGAGAGAGAAATCAGATCTCACTGCTAAAGTGCTTCTCTAAAATCAATACACTGAAATGGCAGGAGGAGGAGGAGGAGGAGGAGGAGGAGGTCTTCATCTGAGCTTCCAGACTTTAATGGGTTTTATTCTGAGACACAAAACAGAAAGTGTTTTTTCTTTCTCCACTGAAAGCGGCTTTTATGTTTAAATTCACTTCATTTAACTACAAACTGTAGAAATATATTTATTTACACTCAGAGCTCCTTCAGGATAAACAGCATAAACATCGCTTAGTGTTTTTATATTAATGAATTTCTGTAGGATTTTTTTTAATTACACAAACTCTCTGATATAAACAACACAAACTCATTACACTCCTAATGAACAAACACCCAGATTTAAATTCTGCTCTAACGACTGAGGATATTAAAGAAGCTAATTATTCTACAGCAATACACACCACACACACACATACACACACACACACACACATACACATATACATACATATACACACACACACACACACAATCAGTAGGCAACAATCCTGAGTGACAGGCTCAAGGGGTGGAGCTTAAGCTACATTTGGGTTTCATATACAGTTTTTAAAATAATCATTTTTAAGGATCAATTAAAGAACCATGTGAAGAACCCGTCTCTCTGACTGTGTGGAGCTAGTAGGACAGCATTGTAAAGAAGACACTCTTGTGTGTGTGTGTGTGTGTGTGTGTGTGTAACTCATCACCTCGATTAGAACCTCGCCTCCACACTCACAGGTTCTGTGTGCTGGTGAAGGAACCGGACAGAACGATGAGTCACAGTGTGTTTTTCTCCTGACAGCAGCTCCTGATTACAGGGTTATAAAACACTCACTTCCTCCAGCACTGTCTCTGTCACGACGCACAACACACACACACACACACACACACACACCTCTGAAATAAAACACAGGAATTATAACACACAGGAAGGTGTTTGTATTAAATGCAGTGTTAGCGTTAGCATCCTGACTGAGACAGACTCTGATCTGTGTGTGTGTGTGTGTTCACTGTGTGTTTATCACACTCTAACACACAACACACGTCACATCACGTTCTCAAAGCTAACGTCAGTGTTGTGCTTGTGCTCCGGTGTAAAGAGTCACACTCTGCAGTTCAGTGAGGATTTCACACGGACGTTACACACCTCAGACGTGAGAGTTAGACAGTCAGGGGGTGGAGTTTCTCTAAAACAGGGGCGTGTCTCAGTTACACACACACTGTTTAAGGCCAAATATTAAATACACTCATCACACTAACATCACATCACATTAACATTATCATCACACAAACATCATCACACAAACATCATCAGTGGAGACACAGCTTCATCATTAGCACACACACACACACACACACACACACATACAACAATTTGGTTTAAAGATAAAAATTTCACAGCTAGTGTGTGTTTGTGTATGTGTGTGTGTGTGTGTGTGTGTGTGTATACATGCGTGTGTGTAGGAGGAAAAAGCAGGTCAGCAACAACAGCATGTCTGTAGGAGTGAGACAGTTCAGTGTGTGTGTGTGTGTGTGTGTGTGTGTGTGTGTGTGTGTGTGTGTGTGTGGGTCACCAGTCGGGTCTTTATATAACTTCATCTCTTTACGCTTCTCGTCTCACACACTGGAAGGTTTTTTCAGGTCATTAAAATTACACACTACAAAATATTTAGACTTTCCTTCATCTTAAAATATTTTTATGATTAGTTTTTAAACTCTACACGACACTGACAGAAAAACATTCTCTCATTTCTTTTTTAACTCCATGCTAAACTGGAGGCCATAGACTTCCATTACGTTAGCTACATTAGCATATAAAATAAGAATTTGATAATAATATAACAATATAAGGCATTTGTGTTTAATAAGTTTCCCAGAGATCTAAATAATAAATTAAATTATGAAGTAAGATAAAAATAAAATGAAATGCAAAATATAAAGAAAACTTTTATTTTGAAAAATTAAAACATATCAATTAGATTTATGCTTTCAGACTGTATTGGACACTTCCTGTCAAAACAGGAAGTTAACTTACTAAATACATTTTAGCTACTTAACTAATATATTCCTGTGTGTGTGTGTGTGTGTGTGTGTGTGTGTGTGTGTGTGTGTGTGTGTGATAAAGAGAGAGCATATAAACAGTGTGTGACTCACACACCTCGTGTCATGGCCGTGCCTGTCCGTGATCCTTCTTCATTCATTTCCAGTCTCAGCCAATCATCCACATCACAGCCACACCCCCCTCCTTATTTCCTTCATGGGTTTGGACCAATCATTGTCCATGACACGAGTCTGACTGATCTGATGTGGGATAAATTCTGAATTTAGGACAGTTCTGTAATGGTCCAGAAGTCAAAAAGGTTCTGCTGGTTCTGCTGTGGAGGACTGAATCACGGCTTGACCGTGAGATTAAAACCTGAACTGAGACTCTGATTCAGAGTCAAAACTGAGTAGATTCAGAGTCAAATGGCTTTAACAGAATTAGTTTGGAACCGAACCGAGAATCTCCCACAGATGCTCAGGGTTTTTTTGGGCCGAACCCTCGTGTGATTACACATCGAGCTGGACAGGAGTGAGAAAAGCGGGCCAGGGTCCGATTCCCACTGATTACACTACACACTCTTGAGAATGTCCCTGTTTTTTTTTACTGTTTTATTTGTAATAAGCTGAAATCTCAGTTTCTTCAGTAAAACTCACAACACCCTCATGTATGGAATCTCAGCAGTTTCTTCATTTTAAACGTCTTTTCCAGCCCTGAAGAAAGCTCTGTCCAAACTGAGGAGGAGCTGGTCAGCATCAGCATCCGTGAAGGAGGTGGAGTCATTCAAAGGACCAGAGAAAATCATTAAAATACACAGTGAGCTTGATGGGAAAGCAGGCTAATGAGTTAGTGCTAATAAATTATACTCAGGTCTTCTCCACTGAGTGCCTTGGACCTGGAGTCACTCGTTCACACCGAATTTAATGAAGGAATAAAAAACGCTTTTACTCAAGAACAATCTGGTAGATGATTTTAATCATCTGAACGCTTTAGACAAACCTTGCCAACTATGGCAGACCTGAACACCTCCTCATCCTGAACACCTCCTCACTCTGAACACCTCCTCATCCTGAACACCTCCTCACTCTGAACACCTCCTCATCCTGAACACCTCCTCACTCTGAACACCTCCTCATCCTGAACACCTCCTCACTCTGAACACCTCCTCACCCTGAACACCTCCTCACCCTGAACACCTCCTCACTCTGAACACCTCCTCACTCTGAACACCTCCTCATCCTGAACACCTCCTCACTCTGAACACCTCCTCACCCTGAACACCTCCTCATCCTGAACACCTCCTCACTCTGAACACCTCCTCATCCTGAACACCTCCTCACTCTGAACACCTCCTCATCCTGAACACCTCCTCATCCTGAACACCTCCTCACTCTGAACACCTCCTCACCCTGAACACCTCCTCACCCTGAACATTTCACCCTGAACACCTCCTCACCCTGAACACCTCCTCACTCTGAACACCTCCTCATCTTGAACACCTCCTCACCCTGAACACCTCCTCACCCTGAACATTTCACCCTGAACACCTCCTCACCCTGAGCACCTCCTCACCCTGAACACCTCCTCACTCTGAACACCTCCTCACCCTGAACACCTCCTCATCTTGAACACCTCCTCACCCTGAACACCTCCTCATCCTGAA
>NC_080730.1:722295-742295 GCF_019097595.1 Hemibagrus wyckioides | reverse complement strand
GTATGTGTATGTGTGTATCAGTGTGTGTGTGTGTGTCAGTGTGTGTGTGTGTGTGTGTGTGTGGTGTGTGTGTGTGGTGTGTGTGTATGTGTGTGTGTGTGTGTGGTGTGTGTGTGTGTATGTGTATGTGTGTGTGTGTGGTGTGTGTGTGTGTGTCAGTGTGTGTATCAGTGTGTGTGTGTGTGTGTCAGTGTGTGTGTGTGTGTGTGGTGTGTGTGTGTATGTGTATGTGTGTGTGTGTGTGGTGTGTGTGTATGTGTGTGTGTGTAGTGTGTGTGTGTATGTGTGTGGTGTGTGTGTATGTGTATGTGTGTGTGTGTGGTGTGTGTGTGTGTGTCAGTGTGTGTGTGTGTGTGTCAGTGTGTGTGTGTGTGTGTGTGGTGTGTGTGTGTATGTGTATGTGTGTGTGTGTGGTGTGTGTGTATGTGTGTGTGTGTAGTGTGTGTGTGTATGTGTGTGGTGTGTGTGTATGTGTATGTGTGTGTGTGTGGTGTGTGTGTATGTGTGTGTGTGTAGTGTGTGTGTGTATGTGTGTGGTGTGTGTGTATGTGTATGTGTGTGTGTGTGGTGTGTGTGTGTGTGTCAGTGTGTGTATCAGTGTGTGTGTGTGTGTGTCAGTGTGTGTGTGTGTGTGTGTGTGTATCAGTGTGTGTGTGTGTATCAGTGTGTGTGTGTGTGTGTATCAGTGTGTGTGTGTGTATCAGTGTGTGTGTGTGTGTGTGTATGTGTGTATCAGTGTGTGTGTGTGTGTATCAGTGTGTGTGTGTGTGTGTCTGTTCAGTGTGTGTGTGTGTGTGTTCAGTGTGTATCAGTGTGTGTGTGTTCAGTGTGTGTGTGTGTGTGTGTGTTCAGTGTGTGTGTGTGTGTGTATCAGTGTGTGTGTGTCTGTTCAGTGTGTGTGTGTGTGTGGTGTGTGTGTATCAGTGTGTGTGTGTTCAGTGTGTGTGTGTGTGTGTGTTCAGTGTGTGTGTGTGTGGTGTGTCTGTGTGTGTATCAGTGTGTGTGTGTGTGTCAGTGTGTGTATCAGTGTGTGTATCAGTGTGTGTGTGTGTCAGTGTGTGTGTCTGTGTGTGTGTGTCAGTGTGTGTATCAGTGTGTGTGTGTCAGTGTGTGTCTGTGTGTGTGTGTGTGTGTATCAGTGTGTGTGTCTGTGTGTATATCAGTGTGTGTGTGTGTGTGTATCAGTGTGTGTGTGTGTGTATGTGTGTGTGTGTGTGTATCAGTGTGTGTGTGTATGTGTGTGTGTGTATCAGTGTGTGTGTGTGTGTGTGTGGTGTGTGTGTATGTGTGTGTGTGTAGTGTGTGTATGTGTGTGGTGTGTGTGTATGTGTATGTGTGTGTGTGTGGTGTGTGTGTGTGTGTATCAGTGTGTGTGTGTGTGTGTCAGTGTGTGTGTGTGTGTGTATCAGTGTGTGTGTGTGTGTGTGTCAGTGTGTGTGTGTGTGTGTGTCAGTGTGTGTGTGTGTGTGTGTGTCAGTGTGTGTGTGTGTGTGTATCAGTGTGTGTGTGTGTATCAGTGTGTGTGGGTGTGTGTGTGTATCAGTGTGTGTGTGTGTGTGTTCAGTGTGTGTGTGTGTGTGTGTGTATCAGTGTGTGTGTGTGTGGTGTGTGTGTATCAGTGTGTGTGTGTGTGTTAAGTGTGTGTGTGTGTGGTGTGTATTCAGTGTGTGTGTGTGTGGTGTGTGTGTGTATCAGTGTGTGTGTGTCTGTTCAGTGTGTGTGTATCAGTGTGTTTGTGTGTGTGTATCAGTGTGTGTGTGTATCAGTGTGTGTGTGTGTGTATCAGTGTGTGTGTGTGTGTGTGTGTGTGTATCAGTGTGTGTGTGTGTGTGTGTGTGTGTATCAGTGTGTGTGTGTGTGTCAGTGTGTGTGTGTGTGTGTGTGTGTGTGTGTGTGTGTTACCTCCAGGCAGTCGTTATGTAACACAGAGGTTTTTTCTCAACACATTTTTTTCTCCGTTCAGAGTCATTACACAGAATTAAATGAAAATCATTACATTCTGTTAAATATTTCTGTAATATATAACAATCTGTTTTCTAATGAATAAAAATAATAAAATAAAATGAAATGAAATCTCTTCACTTTTTTATTTTATTTCTATAAAATTCTGTACAGTAATGTAGAGGATTATTGTAGAGAGAAGATTCTGTTATTTATCTGATTTAAACACACTGATTAATGCAGGGAGTCAGATAGAGGAACAGCGACACCTACTGACCACACACACACACACACAGCGACACCTACTGACCACACACACACACACACACACAGCGACACCTACTGACCACACACACACACACACACACACACACAGCGACACCTACTGACCACACACACACACACACAGCGACACCTACTGACCACACACACACACACACACAGCGACACCTACTGACCACACACACACACACACACACACACACAGCGACACCTACTGACCACACACACACACACACACACACAGCGACACCTACTGACCACACACACACACACACACACACACACACATAGCGACACCTACTGACCACACACACACACACAGCGACACCTACTGACCACACACACACACAGCGACACCTACTGACCACACACACACACACACACACAGCGACACCTACTGACCACACACACACACACACACAGCGACACCTACTGACCACACACACACACACAGCGACACCTACTGACCACACACACACACACAGCGACACCTACTGACCACACACACACACACACACACACAGCGACACCTACTGACCACACACACACACACACACAGCGACACCTACTGACCACACACACACACACACAGCGACACCTACTGACCACACACACACACACCTACAATGGACCACACACACACACACACGACAGCGACACTTACTAGGGCACACACACACACACACAGCGACATTACCTACTGACTACACACACACACACACACACACACAGCACACACCTACTGACCACACACACACACACACAGCTGACACACTGACACACACACACACACAGCGACACCTTACTGACCACACACACACACACACAGCGACACTTTACTGACCACACACACACACACACACACAGCGACACTCTACTGACCACACACACACACACACACACAGCGACACCTACTGACCACACACACACACACACCTACTGACCATTTTTCACACACACACACACAAAGCGACACCCTTACTGGGACCACACACACACACACACACACACAGCGACACCTACTGACCACACACACACACACACACACAGCGACACCTACTGACCACACACACACACACACACAGCGACACCTACTGACCACTCACACACACACATACACACACAGCAACACCGACTGACCACTCACACACACACACAAACACATATCCACACACACATACACACACACACACACATATATACACACACTCTCACACACACACACACACACACACACACAGCGACACCTACTGACCACACACACACACACAGCGACACCTACTGACCACACACACACACACACACACAGCGACACCTACTGACCACACACACACACACACAGCGACACCTACTGACCACACACACACACACACACAGCGACACCTACTGACCACACACACACACAGCGACACCTACTGACCACTCTTACCCTCTCTTACTCTCTCTTACCCTCTCTTACTCTCTCTTACCCTCTCTTACTCTCTCTTACCCTCTCTTACTCTCTCTTACCCTCTCTTACTCTCTCTTACCCTCTCTTACCCTCTCTTACTCTCTCTTACTCTCTCTTACCCTCTCTTACCCTCTCTTACTCTCTCTTACCCTCTCTTACCCTCTCTTACTCTCTCCTACCCTCTCTTACCCTCTCTTACCCTCTCTTACTCTCTCTTACCCTCTCTTACTCTCTCTTACCCTCTCTTACTCTCTCTTACCCTCTCTTACTCTCTCTTACTCTCTCTTACCCTCTCTTACTCTCTCTTACTCTCTCTTACCCTCTCTTACTCTCTCTTACCCTCTCTTACTCTCTCTTACCCTCTCTTACTCTCTCTTACCCTCTCTTACCCTCTCTTACTCTCTCTTACCCTCTCTTACTCTCTCTTACCCTCTCTTACTCTCTCTTACCCTCTCTTACTCTCTCTTACCCTCTCTTACTCTCTCTTACCCTCTCTTACTCTCTCTTACCCTCTCTTACTCTCTCTTACTCTTATTCATCTTTCATTTTAATAAACTGAATAATCTCCAGAGGAAGTGCTCACAGCAATCTGGTACAATAAACACACAGCAGGGACACATACAACAAACTGGACACTGAGATATTGAGACAGTGAGATACTGAGACAGTGAGATACCGAGACAGTGAGATAATGAGATACTGAGGCAGTGAGATACTGAGACAGTGAGATAATGAGATACTGAGGCAGTGAGATACTGAGACAGTGAGATAATGAGATACTGAGGCAGTGAGATACTGAGACAGTGAGATAATGAGATACTGAGAGACACTGAGATACTGAGACAGTGGGATACTGAGGCAGAGAAGTAAGGAGACACTGAGATACTGAGGCAGTGAGATAGTGAGGCAGTGAGATAGTGAGGCAGTGAGATGTGAGAAGTTTTGTTGTTGTGATGTGATGTGATGTGATGTTGTGTTGTTGTGATGTTGTGATGTTTTGTTGTGGTGTTGTTGTGATGTTGTGATGAAGTTGTGTTGTGATGTTGTGATGTGATGTTGTGATGTGTTGTTGTGATGTGTTGTTGTGATGTTGTGATGAAGTTGTGTTGTTGTTGTGATGTGTTGTTGTGATGTTGTGTTGTTGTGATGTTGTGTTGTTGTGATGTGATGGAGTTGTGTTGTTGTTGTGATGTTGTGTTGTTGTGATGTTGTGATGTGATGGAGTTGTGTTGTTGTTGTGATGTTGTGTTGTTGTGTTGTTGTGATGTTGTGTTGTTGTGATGTTGTGTTGTTGTGATGTTGTGTTGTTGTGATGTTGTGATGTGTTGTTGTGATGTGTTGTTGTGATGTTGTGATGAAGTTGTGTTGTTGTTGTGATGTTGTGTTGTTGTGTTGTTGTGATGTTGTGTTGTTGTGATGTTGTGTTGTTGTGATGTTGTGTTGTTGTGATGTGATGGAGTTGTGTTGTTGTTGTGATGTTGTGTTGTTGTGTTGTTGTGATGTTGTGTTGTTGTGATGTTGTGTTGTTGTGTTGTTGTGATGTTGTGATGTGTTGTTGTGATGTGTTGTTGTGATGTTGTGATGTTGTTGTGATGTTGTGTTGTTGCGATGTTGTGTTGTTGTGATGTGATGTGATGTTGTGTTGTTGTGATGTTGTGTTGTTGTGATGTTGTGATGGAGTTGTGATGTTGTGTTGTTGTGATGTTGTGATGGAGTTGTGTTGTTGTGATGTTGTGATGGAGTTGTGATGTTGTGATGTTGTGATGGAGTTGTGATGTTGTGATGGAGTTCTGATGTTGTGTTGTTGTGATGTTGTGATGGAGTTGTGTTGTTGTGATGTGTTGTTGTGTTGTTGTGATGGAGTTGTGTTGTTGTGATGTTGTGTTGTTGTGATGTTGTGATGGAGTTGTGTTGTTGTGATGTTGTGATGGAGTTGTGATGTTGTGATGGAGTTGTGATGTTGTGATGTTGTGTTGTTGTGATGTTGTGTTGTTGTGATGTTGTGTTGTTGTGATGTTGTGATGTGTTGTTGTGATGTGTTGTTGTGATGTTGTGATGAAGTTGTGTTGTTGTTGTGATGTTGTGTTGTTGTGATGTGTTGTTGTGATGTTGTGATGTGATGTTGTGTTGTTGTGATGTTGTGTTGTTGTGATGTTGTGATGGAGTTGTGATGTTGTGTTGTTGTGATGTTGTGATGGAGTTGTGTTGTTGTGATGTTGTGATGGAGTTGTGATGTTGTGATGTTGTGATGGAGTTGTGATGTTGTGATGGAGTTCTGATGTTGTGTTGTTGTGATGTTGTGATGGAGTTGTGTTGTTGTGATGTGTTGTTGTGTTGTTGTGATGGAGTTGTGTTGTTGTGATGTTGTGTTGTTGTGATGTTGTGATGGAGTTGTGTTGTTGTGATGTTGTGATGGAGTTGTGATGTTGTGATGGAGTTGTGATGTTGTGTTGTTGTGATGTTGTGATGGAGTTGTGTTGTTGTGATGTGATGTTGTGTTGTGATGGAGTTGTGTTGTTGTGATGTTGTGATGGAGTTGTGATGTTGTGTTGTTGTGATGTGATGGAGTTGTGTTGTTGTGTTGTTGTGTTGTTGTGATGGAGTTGTGTTGTTGTGATGTTGTGATGGAGCTGTGTTGTTGTGTTGTTGTGATGGAGTTGTGTTGTTGTGATGGAGTTGTGATGTTGTGTTGTTGTGATGTTGTGATGGAGTTGTGATGTTGTGATGTGTTGTTGTGATGGAGTTGTGATGTTGTGATGTTGTGATGTTGTGATGGAGTTGTGATGTTGTGATGTTGTGATGGAGTTGTGATGTTGTGATGTGATGGAGTTGTGATGTTGTGATGGAGTTGTGATGTTGTGTTGTTGTGATGTTGTGATGTTGTGATGGAGTTGTGTTGTTGTGATGGAGTTGTGATGTTGTGTTGTTGTGATGGAGTTGTGTTGTTGTGTTGTTGTGATGTTGTGATGGAGTTGTGATGTGATGGAGTTGTGATGTGTTGTTGTGATGTTATGATGGAGTTGTGTTGTTGTGATGGAGTTGTGTTGTTGTGATGGAGTTGTGTTGTTGTGATGGAGTTGTGTTGTTGTGTTGTTATGATGGAGTTGTGTTGCTGTGTTGTTGTGTTGTGATGGAGTTGTGTTGTTGTGATGGAGCTGTGTTGTGTTGTTGTGATGGAGTTGTGTTGTTGTGTTGTTGTGATGGAGTTGTGTTGTTGTGTTGTTGTGATGGAGTTGTGTTGTTGTGATGTTGTGATGGAGTTGTGTTGTTGTGATGGAGTTGTGTTGTTGTGTTGTTATGATGGAGTTGTGTTGTTGTGTTGTTGTGATGGAGTTGTGTTGTTGTGATGTTGTGATGGAGCTGTGTTGTTGTGTTGTTGTGATGGAGTTGTGTTGTTGTGATGGAGTTGTGATGTTGTGTTGTTGTGATGTTGTGATGGAGTTGTGATGTTGTGATGTGTTGTTGTGATGGAGTTGTGATGTTGTGATGTTGTGATGTTGTGATGGAGTTGTGATGTGATGGAGTTGTGATGTTGTGATGTGATGGAGTTGTGATGTTGTGATGGAGTTGTGTTGTTGTGATGGAGTTGTGATGTTGTGTTGTTGTGATGGAGTTGTGTTGTTGTGTTGTTGTGATGTGATGGAGTTGTGATGTGATGGAGTTGTGATGTGTTGTTGTGATGTTGTGATGGAGTTGTGTTGTTGTGATGTTGTGATGGAGTTGTGTTGTTGTGATGTTGTGATGGAGTTGTGTTGTGATGTGATGTTGTGTTGTTGTGATGGAGTTGTGTTGTTGTGATGTTGTGATGGAGTTGTGATGTTGTGATGGAGTTGTGTTGTTGTGATGTGATGTTGTGTTGTTGTGATGGAGTTGTGATGTTGTGATGTTGTGATGGAGTTGTGATGTTGTGTTGTTGTGATGTTGTGATGGAGTTGTGTTGTTGTGATGTGATGTTGTGTTGTTGTGATGGAGTTGTGTTGTTGTGATGTTGTGATGGAGTTGTGATGTTGTGTTGTTGTGATGTTGTGATGGAGTTGTGTTGTTGTGTTGTTGTGATGGAGTTGTGTTGTTGTGATGGAGTTGTGTTGTTGTGTTGTTATGATGGAGTTGTGTTGTTGTGATGGAGTTGTGTTGTTGTGTTGTTGTGATGGAGTTGTGTTGTTGTGATGGAGTTGTGTTGTTGTGTTGTTGTGATGGAGTTGTGTTGTTGTGATGGAGTTGTGTTGTTGTGTTGTTATGATGGAGTTGTGTTGTTGTGTTGTTGTGATGGAGTTGTGTTGTTGTGTTGTTGTGATGGAGTTGTGTTGTTGTGATGTTGTGATGGAGTTGTGTTGTTGTGATGTTGTGATGGAGTTGTGTTGTGATGGAGTTGTGTTGTTGTGTTGTTATGATGGAGTTGTGTTGTTGTGTTGTTGTGATGGAGTTGTGTTGTTGTGTTGTTGTGTTGTTGTGATGGAGTTGTGTTGTTGTGTTGTTGTGATGGAGTTGTGTTGTTGTGTTGTTGTGATGGAGTTGTGTTGTTGTGATGTTGTGATGGAGCTGTGTTGTGTTGTGATGGAGCTGTGTTGTTGTGTTGTTGTGATGGAGTTGTGTTGTTGTGATGGAGTTGTGTTGTTGTGTTGTTGAGTTGTTATGATGGAGTTGTGTTGTTGTGTTGTTGTGATGGAGTTGTGTTGTTGTGTTGTTGTGTTGTTGTGATGGAGTTGTGTTGTTGTGTTGTTGTGTTGTTGTGATGGAGTTGTGTTGTTGTGTTGTTGTGATGGAGTTGTGTTGTTGTGTTGTTGTGTTGTTGTGATGGAGTTGTGTTGTTGTGTTGTTGTGATGGAGTTGTGTTGTTGTGTTGTTGTGATGGAGTTGTGTTGTTGTGTTGTTGTGTTGTTGTGATGGAGTTGTGTTGTTGTGTTGTTGTGATGGAGTTGTGTTGTTGTGTTGTTGTGATGGAGTTGTGTTGTTGTGTTGTTGTGTTGTTGTGATGGAGTTGTGTTGTTGTGTTGTTGTGTTGTTGTGATGGAGTTGTGTTGTTGTGTTGTTGTGATGGAGTTGTGTTGTTGTGTTGTTGTGATGGAGTTGTGTTGTTGTGTTGTTGTGATGGAGTTGTGTTGTTGTGATGTGATGTTGTGTTGTTGTGATGGAGTTGTGATGTTGTGATGTTGTGATGGAGTTGTGATGTTGTGTTGTTGTGATGTTGTGATGGAGTTGTGTTGTTGTGATGTGATGTTGTGTTGTTGTGATGGAGTTGTGTTGTTGTGATGTTGTGATGGAGTTGTGATGTTGTGTTGTTGTGATGTTGTGATGGAGTTGTGTTGTTGTGTTGTTGTGATGGAGTTGTGTTGTTGTGATGTGATGTTGTGTTGTTGTGATGGAGTTGTGTTGTTGTGATGTTGTGATGGAGTTGTGATGTTGTGTTGTTGTGATGTTGTGATGGAGTTGTGTTGTTGTGTTGTTGTGATGGAGTTGTGTTGTTGTGATGGAGTTGTGTTGTTGTGTTGTTATGATGGAGTTGTGTTGTTGTGATGGAGCTGTGTTGTTGTGTTGTTGTGATGGAGTTGTGTTGTTGTGATGGAGTTGTGTTGTTGTGTTGTTGAGTTGTTGTGATGGAGTTGTGTTGTTGTGTTGTTATGATGGAGTTGTGTTGTTGTGTTGTTGTGATGGAGTTGTGTTGTTGTGTTGTTGTGATGGAGTTGTGTTGTTGTGATGTTGTGATGGAGTTGTGTTGTTGTGATGTTGTGATGGAGTTGTGTTGTGATGGAGTTGTGTTGTTGTGTTGTTATGATGGAGTTGTGTTGTTGTGTTGTTGTGATGGAGTTGTGTTGTTGTGTTGTTGTGTTGTTGTGATGGAGTTGTGTTGTTGTGTTGTTGAGGATGGTTGTGTTGTTGTGTTGTTGTGATGGAGTTGTGTTGTTGTGATGTTGTGATGGAGCTGTGTTGTGTTGTGATGGAGCTGTGTTGTTGTGTTGTTGTGATGGAGTTGTGTTGTTGTGATGGAGTTGTGTTGTTGTGTTGTTGAGTTGTTATGATGGAGTTGTGTTGTTGTGTTGTTGTGATGGAGTTGTGTTGTTGTGTTGTTGTGTTGTTGTGATGGAGTTGTGTTGTTGTGTTGTTGTGTTGTTGTGATGGAGTTGTGTTGTTGTGTTGTTGTGATGGAGTTGTGTTGTTGTGTTGTTGTGTTGTTGTGATGGAGTTGTGTTGTTGTGTTGTTGTGATGGAGTTGTGTTGTTGTGTTGTTGTGATGGAGTTGTGTTGTTGTGTTGTTGTGATGGAGTTGTGTTGTTGTGTTGTTGTGATGGAGTTGTGTTGTTGTGTTGTTGTGATGGAGTTGTGTTGTTGTGTTGTTGTGTTGTTGTGATGGAGTTGTGTTGTTGTGTTGTTGTGTTGTTGTGATGGAGTTGTGTTGTTGTGTTGTTGTGATGGAGTTGTGTTGTTGTGTTGTTGTGATGGAGTTGTGTTGTTGTGTTGTTGTGATGGAGTTGTGTTGTTGTGATGTGATGTTGTGTTGTTGTGATGGAGTTGTGATGTTGTGATGTTGTGATGGAGTTGTGATGTTGTGTTGTTGTGATGTTGTGATGGAGTTGTGTTGTTGTGATGTGATGTTGTGTTGTTGTGATGGAGTTGTGATGTTGTGTTGTTGTGATGTTGTGATGGAGTTGTGTTGTTGTGTTGTTGTGATGGAGTTGTGTTGTTGTGATGGAGTTGTGTTGTTGTGTTGTTATGATGGAGTTGTGTTGTTGTGATGGAGTTGTGTTGTTGTGTTGTTGTGATGGAGTTGTGTTGTTGTGATGGAGTTGTGTTGTTGTGTTGTTGTGATGGAGTTGTGTTGTTGTGATGGAGTTGTGTTGTTGTGTTGTTATGATGGAGTTGTGTTGTTGTGTTGTTGTGATGGAGTTGTGTTGTTGTGTTGTTGTGATGGAGTTGTGTTGTTGTGATGTTGTGATGGAGTTGTGTTGTTGTGATGTTGTGATGGAGTTGTGTTGTGATGGAGTTGTGTTGTTGTGTTGTTATGATGGAGTTGTGTTGTTGTGTTGTTGTGATGGAGTTGTGTTGTTGTGTTGTTGTGTTGTTGTGATGGAGTTGTGTTGTTGTGTTGTTGTGATGGAGTTGTGTTGTTGTGTTGTTGTGATGATGGAGTTGTGTTGTTGTGATGTTGTGATGGAGCTGTGTTGTGTTGTGATGGAGCTGTGTTGTTGTGTTGTTGTGATGGAGTTGTGTTGTTGTGATGGAGTTGTGTTGTTGTGTTGTTGAGTTGTTATGATGGAGTTGTGTTGTTGTGTTGTTGTGATGGAGTTGTGTTGTTGTGTTGTTGTGTTGTTGTGATGGAGTTGTGTTGTTGTGTTGTTGTGTTGTTGTGATGGAGTTGTGTTGTTGTGTTGTTGTGATGGAGTTGTGTTGTTGTGTTGTTGTGTTGTTGTGATGGAGTTGTGTTGTTGTGTTGTTGTGATGGAGTTGTGTTGTTGTGTTGTTGTGATGGAGTTGTGTTGTTGTGTTGTTGTGTTGTTGTGATGGAGTTGTGTTGTTGTGTTGTTGTGATGGAGTTGTGTTGTTGTGTTGTTGTGATGGAGTTGTGTTGTTGTGATGTTGTGATGGAGTTGTGTTGTTGTGATGTTGTGATGGAGTTGTGTTGTTGTGTTGTTGTGATGGAGTTGTGTTGTTGTGTTGTTGTGATGGAGTTGTGTTGTTGTGTTGTTGTGATGGAGTTGTGTTGTTGTGATGTGATGTTGTGTTGTTGTGATGGAGTTGTGATGTTGTGATGTTGTGATGGAGTTGTGATGTTGTGTTGTTGTGATGTTGTGATGGAGTTGTGTTGTTGTGATGTGATGTTGTGTTGTTGTGATGGAGTTGTGTTGTTGTGATGTTGTGATGGAGTTGTGATGTTGTGTTGTTGTGATGTTGTGATGGAGTTGTGTTGTTGTGTTGTTGTGATGGAGTTGTGTTGTTGTGATGGAGTTGTGTTGTTGTGTTGTTATGATGGAGTTGTGTTGTTGTGATGGAGTTGTGTTGTTGTGTTGTTGTGATGGAGTTGTGTTGTTGTGATGGAGTTGTGTTGTTGTGTTGTTGTGATGGAGTTGTGTTGTTGTGATGGAGTTGTGTTGTTGTGTTGTTATGATGGAGTTGTGTTGTTGTGTTGTTGTGATGGAGTTGTGTTGTTGTGTTGTTGTGATGGAGTTGTGTTGTTGTGATGTTGTGATGGAGTTGTGTTGTTGTGATGTTGTGATGGAGTTGTGTTGTGATGGAGTTGTGTTGTTGTGTTGTTATGATGGAGTTGTGTTGTTGTGTTGTTGTGATGGAGTTGTGTTGTTGTGTTGTTGTGTTGTTGTGATGGAGTTGTGTTGTTGTGTTGTTGTGATGGAGTTGTGTTGTTGTGTTGTTGTGATGGAGTTGTGTTGTTGTGATGTTGTGATGGAGCTGTGTTGTGTTGTGATGGAGCTGTGTTGTTGTGTTGTTGTGATGGAGTTGTGTTGTTGTGATGGAGTTGTGTTGTTGTGTTGTTGAGTTGTTATGATGGAGTTGTGTTGTTGTGTTGTTGTGATGGAGTTGTGTTGTTGTGTTGTTGTGTTGTTGTGATGGAGTTGTGTTGTTGTGTTGTTGTGTTGTTGTGATGGAGTTGTGTTGTTGTGATGTTGTGATGGAGTTGTGTTGTTGTGATGTTGTGATGGAGTTGTGTTGTGATGGAGTTGTGTTGTTGTGTTGTTATGATGGAGTTGTGTTGTTGTGTTGTTGTGATGGAGTTGTGTTGTTGTGTTGTTGTGTTGTTGTGATGGAGTTGTGTTGTTGTGTTGTTGTGATGGAGTTGTGTTGTTGTGTTGTTGTGATGGAGTTGTGTTGTTGTGATGTTGTGATGGAGCTGTGTTGTGTTGTGATGGAGCTGTGTTGTTGTGTTGTTGTGATGGAGTTGTGTTGTTGTGATGGAGTTGTGTTGTTGTGTTGTTATGATGGAGTTGTGTTGTTGTGTTGTTGTGATGGAGTTGTGTTGTTGTGTTGTTGAGTTGTTATGATGGAGTTGTGTTGTTGTGTTGTTGTGATGGAGTTGTGTTGTTGTGTTGTTGTGTTGTTGTGATGGAGTTGTGTTGTTGTGTTGTTGTGTTGTTGTGATGGAGTTGTGTTGTTGTGTTGTTGTGATGGAGTTGTGTTGTTGTGTTGTTGTGTTGTTGTGATGGAGTTGTGTTGTTGTGTTGTTGTGATGGAGTTGTGTTGTTGTGTTGTTGTGATGGAGTTGTGTTGTTGTGTTGTTGTGTTGTTGTGATGGAGTTGTGTTGTTGTGTTGTTGTGATGGAGTTGTGTTGTTGTGTTGTTGTGATGGAGTTGTGTTGTTGTGTTGTTGTGTTGTTGTGATGGAGTTGTGTTGTTGTGTTGTTGTGTTGTTGTGATGGAGTTGTGTTGTTGTGTTGTTGTGATGGAGTTGTGTTGTTGTGTTGTTGTGATGGAGTTGTGTTGTTGTGTTGTTGTGATGGAGTTGTGTTGTTGTGTTGTTGTGATGGAGTTGTGTTGTTGTGCTTCTCCACACCCTGCCGCTCTTCTCTTGTATCTCGCTTCACACTGCTGTGCGTTAAAGAAGGGCTTTTATTTCCCACAATCCTTCTCTACTTCCTCTTCCGGTTGTCTCGCGCTACGTGTAGCAGGTATCAAATTTATGCCTTGTGTTTTTGGAAAAGAATCTACTGTAATCTTTATTCTGTATGAAATATTTCCACAGCTTTATAGGGTGTGTTGATGCTGTGACACGTTCCGGAGAGGACTGTCAATAAATCGAGGCGGTTTTATTGCGGCATTTTGTGAAAACTTGAAGTTTTTTTGGTTAGCTGTAGAGACGGCGGGCTGCGTTCATTGGCGCTCAAATTTACTGTTTAAAAGCTGGAGATGGAAATAAGACCGAACTATTTATTCTGTATGATACTGAAACAGTTTATATAGAACAAAAACAGTATTTTACTTGTATCTAGTTGCAGTTATAGTCCCGTGTACATGTAGCAAACATGCTAATTATAAACAGATGGGGGGGGTATTGGTTGTAATTTTTGAGAGTTGCACGTGCTGTTTAACTTTTTGTTTTTAAGTATATATTTTTAAGAGTGTATTTTCTATTCTTGTTTAGACATCGTGATTAAAAATGGCAAAGTCTAAGAATCACACCACACACAACCAGTGTGAGTATCTCACACACACACACACACACACACACACACTGGTGGTGAGTTTCAGAGTAAAATGGTTAATATTGTTTTCTGGTGTTTTTTCTCTCTTCAGCCCGCAAGTGGCACAGAAACGGCATCAAGAAGCCTCGCTCTCATCGCTACGAGTCTCTGAAGGGGGTGAGCTCTCACGTGTTTTTACTTAAAACTGTAGAATTTTATGTTTTTGAGTAATATTCCTCAGCGGGGTGTGTGTGTGTGTGTGTTTAAATCAGTGTAAAGATAAAAAATAAACTCATGGCTTCACACGAGACACCGAGGAACTGATCTAAACAGTCTCCTGAATCAGACATGGGGATAATCAGACTTTCTGATTCTCTAATTCCTCAGAAGCTCCACCCACACACAGGGTCTGATTTTTTCGGTATACAGTAGAACCTCGGAGAACGGACCTGATTCATTCCTAAGTTCTGTTCGCGACCCAATTTGTTCATAGGCTGGTTTATATTTCCCGTGTAAATAGAACGAATCCATTCCTGGACACTGCTGACCGCATGTAACCAGAATCTTTTACGGTTTTTATAGCACAGTATGAAAAAGCCTTAATTATACAAAAATAATACAACTCTAAAAATATAAAGCTGTAAAAGAGAGAGAGAGAGAGAGGACTTCATTAAGTGGACTGTACAGGTATTGCTCCCGTACCTTTTCTTCTGGAGACTTGCTGGTGTGAAGGAACCGGGGGGGGGGCTGAATTGCGCTGAACAATTATCCTAAAATCGGACCCCTCGTTATTGTTCAGAGTGTTGGGCACTCGGGTTTGTTGGGATGCGTTTCGGAGAAGGCTTGGATGTCATTCCACTTCACACGAAAGTCTCTGGTGACCACCTCCCATTCTTCCTCGGACGATTAAAGAACAGTAATGTTCAGAGCTGCTACACGCGTACGATCACGGCTGAAGACTGGTCAGAACTGACGCCGTCATGCACGAGTGACCTTCTGTACCTGATAGTGGCAGCTCCCGGGTCATACTCCCAGAAAATGGTGGTACACACCAATGGCTCGAGCCCCGAGGTTCTGCTGTATTTTCTGTACAAGCTTCACAATCTCAGAACAGTGTCTCTCTCTCTCTCTCTCTCTCTCTCTCTCTCTCTCTCTCCTTTTGAATCAGTAAAAAGCTCCTTTTGAAAATACAGTAATGTAAAAGTTTAATAAACCTTTAAATCTTCAAGTGTTTGTGGAAATGATTATAGAATTAGAGATTTCAAGTGAAAGATCTTGTGGTGTTCCTCTCCCGGTCTCTGGACCTCAGTGCGGTTCTGCAGTGGTACAGCTCTGTGCTCTCGCTCAGTTTAGCAGCACGAGAACAAGCTGGAGTTCACTGGGAAGCGGACCGACCCGCCTCACTCTGCGATCTCGGACCTGTGTTCTCCTAAAAGAACCACACTGAGAGAAGAACGTGTTCAAGGTTCTGTTTAAAACTCTGCGTGTGAACACCTTTAATGCTGATGGATTCAGTTCTGTACAGCAGGGTCCTGGTGAATTTTACAACAAATAACAAACCTGACCTCGTGTTTTAATCAGGAGTGTGGAATTATTTTATTAAATCAGTGCTGCTGAGACGGAGAGGAAGGCGAGAGACGATCGTTTCTTTACGACTGATTCTGAGATTTAACATTTAGGATAGTTTTAAAACACGACGCAGGAATTAGACTTTCTGTTTTAAATCTCCAGAAAATAATTTGCATAAAACATTCCTGTACTTTAACTTGGTGCTTTTACAAACATGATCAAAATAATTTTCATTTAAGATTTCATTTAATCCCACACTCAATCTACACACACACACACTCACACTCACACACACACACACACTCACTCACTCACTCTCACACACACACACTCTCACACACACACACACACTCGCTCACTCTCACACTCACTCGCACACACACACACTCTCACACACACGCTCACTCTCACACTCACTCGCTCACTCTCACACTCACTCACACACACACACTCACTCACTCACTCGCTCACTCTCACACACACACACACTCACTCACACACACTCACTCACTCACTCACTCACTCTCACACACACACACACACACTCACTCACTCACTCACTCACTCACTCACTCTCACTCGCTCACTCACACACACACACACTCACACACACACACTCTCACACACACTCGCTCACTCTCACACTCACTCTCACACACACACTCACTCACTCACTCACTCACTCACTCTCTCACACACACACTCACTCGCTCACTCACACACACACACACTCTCACACACACACACACTCTCACACACACTCGCTCACTCTCACACTCACTCTCACACACACACACACACACGCTCACTCACACACACACACACTCGCTCGCTCACTCTCACACACACACACACTCGCTCGCTCACTCTCACACACACACACTCACTCGCTCACTCTCACACACACACACTCACTCGCTCACTCTCACACACACGCTCACTCGCTCACACACACTCACACGCTCACTCTCACACACACACACTCACTCGCTCACTCTCACACACACACTCGCTCGCTCACTCACACACACTCACACGCTCACTCTCACACACGCTCACTCGCTCACTCTCACACACACGCTCACTCGCTCACTCTCACTCACTCGCTCACTCTCACACATACACTCACTCTCACACACTCGCTCGCTCACACACACACACACTCACTCGCTCACTCTCACACATACACTCACTCACACACACTCACTCGCTCACTCACACACACTCACTCGCTCACTCTCACACATACACTCACTCTCACACACTCGCTCGCTCACACACACACACACTCACTCGCTCACTCTCACACATACACTCACTCACACACACTCGCTCGCTCACACACACACACACTCACTCGCTCACTCTCACACACACACTCACTCGCTCACTCTCACACATACACTCACTCTCTCACACTCGCTCGCTCACACACACACACACACACACACTCACTCGCTCACTCTCACACACTCACTCGCTCACTCTCACACATACACTCACTCTCACACACTCGCTCGCTCACACACACACACGCTCACTCGCTCACTCTCACTCACTCGCTCACTCTCACACACACACACTCACACACACACACACTCACACACACACACTCTCACACACACTCGCTCACTCTCACACACTCACTCGCTCACTCTCACACGCTCACTCACACACACACACTCACTCGCTCACTCTCACTCACACACTCACTCGCTCACTCTCTCACACACACACACTCACACACACTCACTCTCACACACTCACTCGCTCACTCTCACACGTGCACACACACACAGAGCGCTAAAGTTACCCCGTTAAATTAATGACTGTTTCCTGAAGTGAAGCTGAAAACGTGATGAAAGTGTACCATTGCTGTAGTGTGTACTTCTGTGTGTGTGTGTGTGTGTGTGTGTGTGTGTGTGAGAGAGAGAGAAAAATCACCAGGAATGTTTAAAACTCAGGATTTTTCCGTCTCTCTGCAGGTGGATCCTAAGTTTCTGAGGAACATGCGCTTTGCCAAGAAACACAACAAGAAAGGACTGAAGAAGATCGCCAAGCAGCAGGCCTCCAAATAAACAGCTGCTCCCCCACCTGTCCAGCTGTCTGTACAGATGTTTATACCATCCACAATAAAACTTTAGACAGTGGAACAAGAATCTCCTTTACTTTCTCACACACTCACTCGCGCGCACACAAACACACACACTTGCATGCTCACACTCGCACACACTCACTTGCACGCGCACACACTCACACGCACACTCGCACACACTCACACGCGCACACACGCACACGCACACTCACGCACACTCACACACACTCACACTGATGTTCGGTGTAAAACTGTCCAGTCCTTTTTTTTTTTCTTTTTTTAATAAAACTAGTTGCTAGCTGCTGATTTAAAACATTTCACTTCTTTAAAAAATAGTTTTTAACATGAGTTTTATTTAAATATTCTAATATTTAAATATTTAATTTTAGCTCAGCAGCACCTCTGCCACGTGTGGTATGATGTTTTTGTCACGTTTCCTCTCGTGATCTCAGCCTCCTGCTTCAGTGGGGCGTGTCCCAAATCAGCAGTACTGCACTATTCCCTCCTCCTTTACGGCGTGGAGTTTCAGCTGAACTTCATGAAAGCAGCGCAGTTTAAACCTCAGTGCTTCAGTCCACATCTCACTCTCTCTACAGTTCCTAATTCATTTATTACTCTGTGTTTAATGAATCTGATTCAGTCCTGAGGGACGTCCTGGTCTGGTCTAAAGTGACGTGTCACTGAGATGTTCTGACCTCTGTTCATTCAGAGAGTGAGTTTTATGTAAACTGATAACTCTACTGGAGAGAAGAAGCTTCTACGGTGGCTGAGAAGTACAAAACAAAACATCCAGAAACACAAGGATGAACCCAACAGAGTGGAAAAGGTAGGTATAGTGTGTGAATGGAATTCCTCCCTCTGATTGGACGAGACATGGGTCACTCAGGATCTACAGGAAGTCCAGCAGTATCTGCAGCAGTAGAAAGTGGATTGGTGTGTGTATGAACACAGCTCTGCTCTTATAGCGCTCCTTACATCCTTTAATCTGGAATAGTTTGCTCTTCAGAACATCCCTGGTGTGTTTTTGGAGATAAACTTATCTTTACTCCATGATACACTATCAGTATATCCAACATCACACTGACCACATGAACGTCCTTCACCACAGTAGAGCTGAATGAACTCCATTCTCTTATGAAGATAAATATATATGTTTATTTTCTTTGAAAGACTGAGGCAGAACTCCACACATGTAGAAGAAATAAAGTTTGATATACAATCTCCTACTTCCTGTAGATCCTGAGTGACAGATGTCTCGTCCAATCAGAGGGAAGAATTCCATTCACACACTGTACCTACCTTTTCCTCTTGTTTTTGGATTTGTTATTTGTTTTGCTCTTCATGGCCTCGGTAAGTTAGAGCTCAGATGAAACAAACTCGTTAACATTCATCTCCCTCGTTATCTGGAGTCATGAGGATTAACACAGTTGTTCAGTAATGAAGTTATTATTAGATCAGCAGTTAAAGTCTAAACCTCGTCTCCGTGTCCGAGCCGTGTGTCAGTCTGAGGGGAAAAGCTGGAGCTGTTCCCACATCTTCAGGTCAGAAAGATCAGAGCCCTGGACATTCAGTCTGATAATCAGATCATGGTTTAATAATCAGAACTTTATTTCATATTAAAACTTTTCCATGGCTGCAAAGGAACCTGAATGATTTCAGTCCAGTGACTGAAGCTCGAGTTCAGCTGCAGAGTCGCTGTGCTGAGGTTTATTCCACTCCCTTCATGAACTCCAGAAACTCTGAAATAAATAAAGACAGTTAGCGCTCGGTTCACCGAGACGCCGCTAATCAATGGAACACTTTCATTACCGTCATAATCGATCTTCCCGTCGCTGTTTCTGTCTCCGTCCTTCATTAGTTCATCCACATCATCTTCACTGATCATCTCTCCTGTAGCTTTCAGCATCTCACGCAGCTCATCTCTGTCGATGTACCCATCTCTGTTCCTGCACACACACACACACACACACACACACACTACTGATCCATTACAGAGATATAAATAAATATAAATCATTCATTTTTGTGATTTCTGAATTAAATTAAAACTTGCCTGTCAAACATCCTGAACAGATCAGCCAGCTCCTCCTCCGATTTGGCTTTACTGTCATCCTTCATACATCTGACCATCATCACCAAGAACTCATCAAAGTCCACAGTGCCACTGCCTACACACACACACAAACACACACACTTATATTTACATGATATCCTTTAATGATGTTTATCCTAATCTGATTCTTGTATTTGAAGTGGTCAAAAGATTTCTATGCGGTTTAACCTCATTATATATGTGTTATTATCATTATATATACATTTGCATAATTGGATTGAATTTAGAATGAAGCTGTGAGGAATGAAGGCTGATGATGATGAAGGTGATGATGATGAGGCTGTGAAGAATGAGGCTGACGATGAAGCTGATGATGAAGCTGTGAGGAATGAAGGCTGATGATGAAGCTGTGGGGAATGAGGCTGATGATGAAGCTGATGATGAAGCTGTGAGGAATGAAGGCTGATGATGAAGCTGTGGGGA
>NC_080730.1:712295-717295 GCF_019097595.1 Hemibagrus wyckioides | reverse complement strand
ACACACTGTTACACACACACACACTTACACAAACACACTGTTACACACACACACTCTTACTCAAACACACTGTTACACACACACTCTTACACAAACACACTGTTACACACACACACTCTTACACAAACACACTGTTACACACACACACTTACACAAACACACTGTTACACACACACACACTTACACAAACACACCGTTACACAAACACACACTCTTACACAAACACACTGTTACACACACACTCTTACACAAACACACTCTTACACAAACACACTGTTACACACACACTCTTACACAAACACACTGTTACACAGACACACTTACACAAACACACTGTTACACACACACACTTACACAAACACTGTTACACACACACACTTACACAAACACACTCTTACACAAACACACTGTTACACACACACTCTTACACAAACACACTGTTACACACACACACTTACACAAACACTGTTACACACACACACTCTTACACAAACACACTGTTACACACACACACTCTTACACAAACACACTGTTACACACACACACTCTTACACAAACACACTGTTACACACACACACTGTTACACACACACACACTTACACAAACACACTGTTACACACACACTCTTACACACACACACACTTACACAAACACACTGTTACACACACACTCTTACACACACACACACTTACACAAACACACTGTTACACACACACTCTTACACAAACACACTGTTACACACACACGCTCTTACACAAACACACTGTTACACACACACACTTACACAAACACTGTTACACACACACACTCTTACACAAACACACTGTTACACACACACACTTACACAAACACTGTTACACACACACACTCTTACACAAACACACTGTTACACACACACTCTTACACAAACACACTGTTACACAAACACTCTTACACAAACACACTGTTACACACACACACTTACACAAACACACTGTTACACACACACACTCTTACACAAACACACTGTTACACACACACACTCATACACAAACACACTGTTACACACACACACTCTTACACAAACACACTGTTACACAAACACTCTTACACAAACACACTGTTACACACACACACTTACACAAACACAGTTACACACTCTTACACAAACACACTGTTACACACACACACTTACACAAACACACTGTTACACACTCTTACACAAACACACTGTTGCACACACACTCTTACACAAACACACTGTTGCACACACACTCTTACACAAACACACTGTTACACACACACACACACTTACACAAACACTCTTACACAAACACACTGTTACACACACACACTGTTACACACACACACACTTACACAAACACACTGTTACACACACACTCTTACACACACACACACTTACACAAACACACTGTTACACACACACTCTTACACAAACACACTGTTACACACACACACTTACACAAACACACTGTTACACACACACACACTTACACAAACACACTGTTACACACACACACTCTTACACAAACACACTGTTACACACACACACTCTTACACAAACACACTGTTACACACACACACTGTTACACACACACACACACTTACACAAACAAACTGTTACACACACACTCTTACACACACACACACTTACACAAACACACTGTTACACACACACTCTTACACACACACACACACTTACACAAACACTGTTACACACACACTCTTACACAAACACACTGTTGCACACACACACTCTTACACAAACACACTGTTACACACACACACTCTTACACAAACACACTGTTACACACACACACTCTTACACAAACACACTGTTACACAAACACTCTTACACAAACACTGTTACACAAACACACTCTTACACACACACACACACACTTACACACACACACTCTTACACACACACACTCTTACACAAACACACTGTTACACAAACACTCTTACACAAACACTGTTACACAAACACACTCTTACACACACACACACACACTTACACACACACACACACTTACACACACACACTCTTACTCAAACACACTGTTACACACACACTTACACAAACACACTGTTACACAAACACTCTTACACAAACACACTGTTGCACACACACTCTTACACAAACACACTGTTACACACACACTCTTACACAAACACACTGTTGCACACACACACTCTTACACAAACACACTGTTACACACACACACTTACACAAACACACTGTTACACACACACTCTTACACAAACACACTGTTGCACACACACTCTTACACAAACACACTGTTACACACACACACTCTTACACAAACACACTGTTGCACACACACTCTTACACAAACACACTGTTACACACACACACTCTTACACAAACACACTGTTGCACACACACTCTTACACAAACACACTGTTACACACACACACACTTACACAAACACACTGTTACACACACACACTCTTACACAAACACACTGTTGCACACACACACTTACACAAACACACTGTTACACACACACAATCATACACAAACACACTGTTACACACACACTCTTACACAAATACACTGCTACACAAACACACTGTTACACAATATTACTCAAACACTGTTGCACACACACTCTTACACAAACACACTGTTACACACACACTCTTACACAAACACACTGTTACACACACACACTTACACAAACACACTGTTACACACACACACTCTTACACAAATACACTGTTACACAAACACACTGTTACACAATCTTACACAAACACTGTTGCACACACACTCTTACACAAACACACTGTTACACACACACAATCATACACAAACACACTGTTAGACACACACTCTTACACAAACACACTGTTACACACACACAATCTTACACAAACACACTGTTACACACACACACACAAATACACTGCTACACAAACACACTGCTACACACACACACTCTTACACAAACACACTGTTACACACACACACACAAATACACTGCTACACAAACACACTGCTACACACACACACTCTTACACAAACACACTGTTACACAAACACTTACACACACACACACTCTTACACACACACTGTTACACACACACTCTTACACAAACACACTGTTACACACACACACTCTTACACACACACACACTTACACAAACACACTGTTACACACACACTCTTACACAAACACACTGTTACACACACACTCTTACACAAACACACTGTTACACACACACTCTTACACAAACACACTGTTGCACACACACTCTTACACAAACACACTGTTACACACACACACTTACACAAACACACTGTTACACACACACACACTTACACAAACACACTGTTACACACACACACTCTTACACAAACACACTGTTACACACACACACTTACACAAACACACTGTTACACACACACACACTTACACAAACACACTGTTACACACACACACTCTTACACAAACACAATGTTACACACACACACTTACACAAACACACACTTACACACACACTCTTACACAAACACACACTTACACACACACTCTTACACAAAAACTCTGCTACACACACACACTCTTACACACACACTCTTACACAAACACACACTTACACACACACTCTTACACAAACACAATGTTACACACACACACTCTTACACAAACACAATGTTACACAAACACTCTTACACAAACATACTGTTACACAAACACACACTCTTACACAAACACACTGTTACACACACACTCTTACACAAACACACTCTTACACAAACACACTGTTACACACACTCTTACACAAACACACTGTTACACACACACACTTACACAAACACACTGTTACACACACACACTTACACAAACACTGTTACACACACACTCTTACACAAACACACTGTTGCACACACTCTTACACAAACACACTGTTACACACACACACTTACACAAACACACTGTTACACACACACACTTACACAAACACACTGTTACACACACACACTCTTACACAAACACACTGTTACACACACACACTTACACAAACACACTGTTACACACACACTTACACAAACACACTGTTACACACACACTCTTACACAAACACACTGTTACACACACACACTTACACAAACACACTGTTACACACACACTCTTACACAAACACACTGTTACACACACACTCTTACACAAACACACTGTTGCACACACACACTCTTACACAAACACACTGTTACACACACACACACTTACACAAACACACTGTTACACACACACACTCTTACACAAACACACTGTTACACAAACACTTACACAAACACACTGTTACACACACACTCTTACACAAACACACTGTTACACACACACACACACACACCTACACAAACACACTGTTACACACTCTTACACAAACACACTGTTACACACACACACTTACACAAACACACTGTTACACACACTTACACAAACACACTGTTACACACACAATCTTACACAAACACACTGTTACACACTCTTACACAAACACACTGTTACACACACAATCTTACACAAACACACTGTTACACACACAATCTTACACAAACACACTGTTACACACTCTTACACAAACACACTGTTACACACACACACACTTACACAAACACACTGTTACACACTCTTACACAAACACACTGTTACACACACACTCTTACACAAACACACTGTTACACACACACTCTTACACAAACACACTGTTACACACACACACACACTTACACAAACACACTGTTACACACTCTTACACAAACACACTGTTACACACACACTCTTACACAAACACACTGTTACACACACACTCTTACACAAACACACTGTTACACACACACACACACTTACACACACACACTCTTACACAAACACACTGTTACACACACACACACACACACTTACACACACACACACTCTTACACAAACACACTGTTACACACACACTCTTACACAAACACACTG
>NC_080730.1:687295-707295 GCF_019097595.1 Hemibagrus wyckioides | reverse complement strand
AGCTCGACTAAACAAATGTGTCTTCAGCCTAGACTTAAACACTGAGACTGTGTCTGAATCCCCAACACTAATTGGAAGGCTGTTCCATAACTGTGGGGCTTTGAAAGAGAAAGCTCCGCCCCCTGCTGTAGCCTTTGCTATTTGAGGTACTACCAAGTAACCAGCACCCTTTGATCGGAGTAGGCGTGGCGGATCATAAAAGACTAAAAGATCGCTCAGGTACTGTGGTGCGAGACCATTTAGTGCTTTACAGGTTAGTAACAGTATTTTATAATCAATGTGAAATTTGACTGGGAGCCAATGTAGTGTGGCTAAAATAGGAGTGATGTGTTCATATTTTCTGGTTCTAGTTAGGACTCTAGCTGCTGCATTCTGGACTAACTGGAGCTTGTGTATGCTCCTACTGGAACATCCAGACTGTAAGACATTACAATAATCCAACCTAGAGGTGACAAAAGCATGAACTAATTTTTCTGCATCATGAAGCGACAACATATTTCTTATCTTAACGATATTTCTGAGATGAAAGAAGGCTACCCGAGTGATATTATCTACATGAGCATCAAACGAAAGCCCAGAGTCAATAATCACACCAAGATCTTTTACTGCTGGACAAGATGAAACCAAAAGACCATCCACCATTACTCTGTAATCAGAAAGCTCACTTCTAGCTGCCTGTGGTCCTAGTACAAGCACCTCTGTCTTGTCCGAATTAAGCAGGAGGAAGTTAGTGGCCATCCAGTGTCTAATGTCCTTTACACATTCTTCTATCTTAATAAGCTGGTGTCTCTCATCTGACTTAGCTGAAACATATAGCTGTGTGTCGTCTGCATAACAGTGGAAGCTAATACCATGTTTACGAATAATTGCACCAAGGGGTAACATACACTATATTGCCAAAAGTATTCGCTCACCCATCCAAATAATCAGAATCAGGTGTTCCAATCACTTCCATGGCCACAGGTGTATAAAATCAAGCACCTAGGCATGCAGACTGTTTTTACAAACATTTGTGAAAGAATGGGTCGCTCTCAGGAGCTCAGTGAATTCCAGCGTGGAACTGTGATAGGATGCCACCTGTGCAACAAATCCAGTCGTGAAATTTCCTCGCTCCTAAATATTCCACAGTCAACTGTCAGCTGTATTATAAGAACGTGGAAGTGTTTGGGAACGACAGCAACTCAGCCACGAAGTGGTAGGCCACGTAAACTGACGGAGCGGGGTCAGCGGATGCTGAGGCGCATAGTGCGAAGAGGTCGCCAACTTTCTGCAGAGTCAATCGCTACAGACCTCCAAACTTCATGTGGCCTTCAGATGAGCTCAAGAACAGTGCGCAGAGAGCTTCATGGAATGGGTTTCCATGTCCGAGCAGCTGCATCCAAGCCATACATCACCAAGTGCAATGCAAAGCGTCGGATGCAGTGGTGTAAAGCACGCCGCCACTGGACTCTAGAGCAGTGGAGACGCGTTCTCTGGAGTGACGAATCGCGCTTCTCCATCTGGCAATCTGATGGACGAGTCTGGGTTTGGCGGTTGCCAGGAGAACGGTACTTGTCTGACTGCATTGTGCCAAGTGTAAAGTTTGGTGGAGGGGGGATTATGGTGTGGGGTTGTTTTTCAGGAGCTGGGCTTGGCCCCTTAGTTCCAGTGAAAGGAACTCTGAATGCTTCAGCATACCAAGACATTTTGGACAATTCCATGCTCCCAACTTTGTGGGAACAGTTTGGAGCTGGCCCCTTCCTCTTCCAACATGACTGTGCACCAGTGACCAAAGCAAGGTCCATAAAGACATGGATGACAGAGTCTGGTGTGGATGAACTTGACTGGCCTGCACAGAGTCCTGACCTCAACCCGATAGAACACCTTTGGGATGAATTAGAGCGGAGACTGAGAGCCAGGCCTTCTCGTCCAACATCAGTGTGTGATCTCACAAATGCGCTTCTGGAAGAATGGTCAAAAATTCCCATAAACACACTCCTAAACCTTGTGGACAGCCTTCCCAGAAGAGTTGAAGCTGTTATAGCTGCAAAGGGTGGACCGACGTCATATTGAACCCTATGGATTAGGAATGGGATGTCACTTAAGTTCATATGCGAGTCAAGGCAGGTGAGCGAATACTTTTGGCAATATAGTGTATATAGGGAGAAAAGCAGTGGGCCTAAAACAGAACCTTGTGGAACACCGAACATAACCTTGGTATGCATGGAGAAGTCACCATCTAGATCTACACACTGATAACGGTCAGTCAAATAAGACCTGAGCCAGGAGAGGGCTGTTCCTTTAACACCAACAACATCTAGTCTATCAAGTAGAACAGTGTGGTCAATGGTGTCAAAAGCTGCACTAAGATCCAGTAACACCAGTAAGGAGACACAACCCTGGGTAAATCATCGAAAAGGATGAACTCCAGTCTGCTTATGACCCGACACAGTGACCGGTCCGGTCACACTGCTGAAACGTCTGCACCATGTCATGTTCACTGCATTGAATATGAACACACATAATCACCTTTAAATCCCTGGTCATCATACCCCCCCCACACACACACTCACACCCACGCACACGCTCACCCACCCACACACACACCCACCCACACACACACTCACATACACACACTCACCCACCCACACACACACACACAACCCCACACACAAACTCATGCACAAACCCACCCACCCACACACACACACACACCTACACACATCCACTCACCCACCCACACACACACAACACACAGACACACACACACCCACACACACACAACACACACACACACCGACTGAAAGGTCTGCAGTGTCTCTTTTCCTGCTTGTCCAGTGTTTCCTCTCTGATTTTTCAGCCAATTAGAATTAATAAAGTATAAATCAAATCTTGTTAATTTCCTCCACGCTCTCTCTCTCTCTTTCTCTCTCTCTCTCTTTCTCTCTCTCTCTCTCCCTCCTACGCTGTTTCATTTCTCCTCTTCAGTGTTGAATGAGGAAGTGTTTATAAAAGCGGATCGTATTCAGAGAGGATTTAGTTCAGTCTAGAAATCCTCTTAGTGAAAGACAGCCTCCATTTTTTCTGCTAAGAAAAATCTCAGAGGAAAAAGAAAGTAGAAGGGAAGAGTGGTGTGGAGAAGAGCTGATGATGATGATGATGATGATGATGATGATGATGAAAAGCTCAGCTGGAGAGACTACAGAGACTGAACATTACAGCACCTGCCTGAGTGTCCAGCTTCCTCTGTGTCCTTAAAACAGCAGGGACTCAGCGAGGCAGTGACTCCACACATGAGATGAGGAAGAGGAACTCCCTGAGACTCAGATCTCTTCCTCATCTCATCTCAGAAAGTTCCTCTTCCTCATCTCGTCTCAGAAACTTCCTCTTCCTCATCTCAGGGAGTTCCTCTTCCTTCCTGTTCCTCATTTAATCTCAGGGAGTTCCTCTTCCTTCCTCTTCCTCACGTCATCTCAGGGAGTTCTTCTTCCTCAGGTCATCTCAGGGAGTTCCTCTTCCTCATGTCATCTCAGAAAGTTCCTCTTCCTCACATCGTCTCAGGGAGTTCCTCTTCCTTCCTCTTCCTCACATCATCTCAGGGAGTTCCTCTTCCTCGTGTCGTCTCAGGGAGTTCCTCTTTCTCAGGTCGTCTCAGGGAGTTCCTCTTCCCCACATTGTCTCAGGGAGTTCCTCTTCCTTATGTCATCTCAGGGAGTTCCTCTTCCTCGTGTCGTCTCAGGGAGTTCCTCTACCTCACATTGTCTCAGGGAGTTCCTCTACCTCACGTCGTCTCAGGGAGTTCCTCTACCTCACGTCGCCTCAGGGAGTTCCTCTACCTCACGTCGTCTCAGGGAGTTCCTCTACCTCAGATCGTCTCAGGGAGTTCCTCTTCCCCACATTGTCTCAGGGAGTTCCTCTTCCTCAGGTTGTCTCAGGGAGTTCCTCTTCCCCATATCGTCTCAGGGAGTTCCTCTTCCTCAGGTCGTCTCAGGGAGTTCCTCTTCCCCACATCGTCTCAGGAAGTTCCTCTTCCTCAGGTAGTCTCAGGGAGTTTCCCTTCCTCAGGTCGTCTCAGGGAGTTCCTCTTCCCCACATCATCTCAGGGAGTTCCTCTTTCCCAAGTTGTCTCAGGGAGTTCCTCTTCCCCACATCGTCTCAGGAAGTTCCTCTTCCTCAGGTCGTCTCAGGGAGTTCCTCTTCCCCACGTCATCTCAGGGAGTTCCTCTTCCTCAGGTTGTCTCAGGGAGTTCCTCTTCCCCACATTGTCTCAGGGAGTTCCTCTTCCTCAGGTCATCTCAGGGAGTTCCTCTTCCTCAGGTCGTCTCAGGGAGTTCCTCTTCCTCAGGTTGTCTCAGGGAGTTCCTCTTCCTTGTGTCATCTCAGGGAGTTCCTCTTCCACACATCGTCTCAGGGAGTTCCTCTTCCCCACGTCATCTCAGGGAGTTCCTCTTCCTTGTGTCATCTTAGGGAGTTCCTCTTCCTTGTGTCATCTCAGGGAGTTCCTCTTCCCCACATCGTCTCAGGGAGTTCCTCTTCCTCAGGTCGTTTCAGGGAGTTCTTCCTCAACACCGTTACCTCTGACTCTGAGGGATAAATTTCTACATTTATATTTATACCACAAACTCATAAATTTCTGTAAATCTGCTTTGTGACAGCGTTCAGCATTAAAAGTAAAATAAATAAAAACGGAGACTGAAATGAAGCTGAACTGAATGTTTCACTGAATCTAACATGAAGGACAGGTTTGGATTAATGCGCTGACTCTAATACGATATGGTTTCTATAGTAACGGCTTATTCACAGGGATTTTTCTAAAATCAGCTCCGTGTTTCGCTAATCTGAGAGCTGAAGATGGACGTGAGCGCTAGCTAACAATACGACAAATAACACAAAATACGCAAACAACACAACTTTATACAGATTATTTACAATATTATTATATTGTAAATATTATTATTATTATACACATTACACCAACGGCAGCTCTGAGATTGTCCCGCTGAGGCTGATACACTGAGAGGTCAGTCACCTTCACTACTGCTTCACTGACCAGGAACGGTGAAAAGAGCTAAGGAATAAAAGGACGGATGAAAAAATAAGAAAGAAAAAGGAAAACAGGGAGGAGAGGAGAGGAGAGGAGAGGAGAGGAGGAGAAAAAGGAGTGAGGAGATGAGAATGAGAAAATATAAGGACACAAGGAAGGAGAAAAGGATGAGAAAGAAGTTAGATGAAATTAGAAAAGAGGAGGTGACCAGAAGAGAAAAGAAGGGACAGGGAGAGGAGAAGGAGAGAAAGATAAAAGTAATTCATTTATAGAAAAGAAAAAGAACTAAAAGAAGATGAAAAGAGAAAAAGAAATAAAGAAGTAAAAAGAGTGGGATAAAAGAGAAAAAGAGGTAGAAGTACATGTGGAGGAGGCAGAAGGAAGGAGTAAGAGAAGGAGAAGAGGAGTAAAGAGAAGACAGAAAGAGGAGGAGTGGGGGGGGCTGACCCCTTTTCCTTCCTCCCTCCCTCCCTCCCTCGCTCTCTCTCTCTCCCTCCCTCGGTCTCTCTCTCTCTCCTCTCTCTCTCTCCTCTCTCTCCCAGGAACAATGGCAGATGAGCAGTTGATGCTTCTCTCAGTCTTTCATCACTGCTGATCTGAATTACACACACACACACACACACAGAGAGAGAGAGAGAGAGAGAGAGAGAGAGAGAGAGAGAGAGAGACACACACGCTGCAGCTGCTGCATGGCTTGTTTCTGGGTTATGGACACGCGAGTGTGTGTTTATTTTTTCACTGGTGAGAGAGAGAGCAAGAGAGCGCGAGTGTGGCATTCTGGGAAGGAATAAGAGGAAATGAGAGAGAGGAGGATGATGGAGGGATAGAAGACGAAGAGAGAGACGCAATACGAGTGCACGATTTGGTCGAGGTGTGAAGGGAGAAGGTAGGATGCAGTGTCTGTGTGTGAGATGTGTTTAGTGAGGTTTGCACCATGGTGTGTGTGTGTGTGAGAGAGATGCATTTAGTGAGGTGTGCATCAGTGTGTGTGTGTGTGTGTGTGTGTGTCTCACATTAGCATGTATCATATTAACCCATGTGATCATGTGGTGTCTTTATGCTCACAGGCATGCAGTCAAACACACGTGTGCACACACACACACACACACTCATGCATGCATACTGCACTAGAGGACACACGCGTGTGCATGTGTATGTGAGATTTTGTGGTTTTAGCTAATTAATTGTGTGTGTGTGTGTGTGTGTGTAGAATAAGTGTATCCTATATAAACACTGTCTCGTGCATGTGATGCTAAACTGATGGTTAAAATCTTCTATTACTTGTTAGCTTCATTAGCCTTGTAGCTCCAGTGCAATATAAAAAGCAAGAAAATCTCAGACACATGGATAAAAGAAGGACTTTCAATCTGTAAATCTGACGTGTTTCTGTATTCTGTAAATATTAATATCTATATATCTGGGGACGGGGCTGTGAGGCCCACAACCAATCAGCAATAATATTCAAATGATTTAGAGATGACGGTGTGCTACAGCAGGCAGCATGCTAGTCCAGCTAGCTAACGTAGAGCTGCCAGTGTTAGTGATATTCAGACAGCGGTTGTCATGGCAACACTGAAATATATTCGGATAGTTCAGCTACTGTTAAATATACTGGCCAGTCAAGTTCATATCAGTGACAGTGACCGGCAGAAACTATAACAACGTCTTATTTTTCTAGTTTCAATGAATTCACAGAATCAGGATCCAATCACAGCAGTGTAGAAACATGAGACTTTATAAACAATTTCTAAATGAAATAATTAAATAGATTTCATTAAATTAGTGCTTTATTTCTCATTCTTCTTATTTACTTAGATTTAACCTCACTGATTACTCACACAGTTAATGCTTAATTGGATGTTAATTGGACTTTAAGTGGACGTGTGACAGGGCTGAAAACGAAGGAATTTACATTATGATATTTTGTTAATATTGAAACCTATTGTGCTAATGTAGCTAGCTGCACATTACAATCTAAAATAACCATCACAATGATTTGACTGAGATTCACGGTGATTATAATTATTCAGCTAAATTTTTCACTTTACTAAATGAACACAGCGCATGCTAACGTCATTAACACTCATCACTGTCAAACAAAATAAAAATTAATTCTACATCAGCTGAACACTACTGAATCACACACACACACACACACACACACACACTGAAGCAACAAGAGTTCACAGATATATACACACACATATACACAGTGTGTGCATTACAGCCTCCAGTTTGAGTGCGTCACAGTAATAAAGCCGGTCGCAGGTAAACGCTAACGGTCTAATGCATTCAATCAATCGATTGTTGTTTCTCAATAAAAAATCAATAACGGACAGAAATCAATCCGAGTTTCCAGGAAGTGGTTGAGTCTGAATGTGTGATATTGATTAAACCATTTCTGTATATTACAGTAAACACTGCAGGCTTTATTCTCTTCCTCAAATGGCTGTTAGCAAAACACGCTAAATAAAGAGATCCAGAAACGAGAAAACATACCACACATGACAAGCAGGTGGAGCTGTTTTTGGAATTTAACCTTCAACTGAGAATAAATGTGATCAGATTTGATAGATTTGGTTTTTTTGACACATTGACTAATCCAACATCATCTGATTGGATCAGATCAGATGAGATCAGAATGTTCTCCATGTTTTATAGAGTTAGACTGGACAGATGTGTAAATTAAGAAGCTCCAACGTGAGTTTATGGTGGTGTTTCATTTTCACTCATAGTAGTATAAAATTGCTAGATATGACGTGTGCGTGTTAAAATGAGTGACGTGGAGGAGTTTAAATGATTGTCTCTGGTGTTGAAGGAGAAACCTCAGGCAGCAGAATACTCAACTGGGCAACGACGAATTAACAACAAGTTTTACAATTCCACATTATTTACATTTACAGCATTTGGCAGACTCTCCTTTCCAGAGCAACTTACAAGAGTGCTCTATAGTGTCAACAAATACATCCTGATACTGCTTCACCAGGTATCATTAGCGCATCATAAGAGTATCATAAGAGTATCACAAGAGTATCATAAGAGTTTCATAAGGGTATCACAAGAGTATAATGAGAGTATAACAAGAGTATCACAGAGTATCTTAAGAGTATCATAAAGGTGTCACAAGAGTATCATGAGAATATAACAAGAGTATCATAAGAGCATTATAAGGGTATCACAAGAGGATCATAAGAGCATTATAAGGGTATCACAAGAGGATCATAAGAGTATCACGAGTATCACAGAGTATCTATCATCAGTCTATGACCCCAATGGGAGGTAATGTAGCCAGGAAAGCACACAGACCAGTTTTTTGTGTTTTAAGTGCTAGTTTAAGTACTTCAGGGAGAGGTAGGTCTGTAGACGTCGTTTGTAGACAGTCAGTGACTCAGCTATTTGAACGTTTAGAGGAAATTCATTCCACAAGCTCAGTGCCAGAACAGAGAGGAGTCTTATTTCTTTCTTTATTCCTATCTATCTATCTATCTATCTATCTATCTATCTATCTATCTATCTATCTATCTATCTATCTATCTATCTATCTATATATGTGTGTGTGTGTGTGAATTAAACTGATACACTATATTGCCAAAAGTATTCGCTCACCCATCCAAATAATCAGAATCAGGTGTTCCAATCACTTCCATGGCCACAGGTGTATAAAATCAAGCACCTAGGCATGCAGACTGTTTTTACAAACATTTGTGAAAGAATGGGTCGCTCTCAGGAGCTCAGTGAATTCCAGCGTGGAACTGTGATAGGATGCCACCTGTGCAACAAATCCAGTCGTGAAATTTCCTCGCTCCTAAATATTCCACAGTCAACTGTCAGCTGTATTATAAGAACGTGGAAGTGTTTGGGAACGACAGCAACTCAGCCACGAAGTGGTAGGCCACGTAAACTGACGGAGCGGGGTCAGCGGATGCTGAGGCGCATAGTGCGAAGAGGTCGCCAACTTTCTGCAGAGTCAATCACTACAGACCTCCAAACTTCATGTGGCCTTCAGATGAGCTCAAGAACAGTGCGCAGAGAGCTTCATGGAATGGGTTTCCATGGCCGAGCAGCTACATCCAAGCCATACATCACCAAGTGCAATGCAAAGCGTCGGATGCAGTGGTGTAAAGCACGCCGCCACTGGACTCTAGAGCAGTGGAGACGCGTTCTCTGGAGTGACGAATCGCGCTTCTCCATCTGGCAATCTGATGGACGAGTCTGGGTTTGGCGGTTGCCAGGAGAACGGTACTTGTCTGACTGCATTGTGCCAAGTGTAAAGTTTGGTGGAGGGGGGATTATGGTGTGGGGTTGTTTTTCAGGAGCTGGGCTTGGCCCCTTAGTTCCAGTGAAAGGAACTCTGAATGCTTCAGCATACCAAGACATTTTGGACAATTCCATGCTCCCAACTTTGTGGGAACAGTTTGGAGCTGGCCCCTTCCTCTTCCAACATGACTGTGCACCAGTGACCAAAGCAAGGTCCATAAAGACATGGATGACAGAGTCTGGTGTGGATGAACTTGACTGGCCTGCACAGAGTCCTGACCTCAACCCGATAGAACACCGTTGGGATGAATTAGAGCGGAGACTGAGAGCCAGGCCTTCTCATCCAACATCAGTGTGTGACCTCACAAATGCACTTCTGGAAGAATGGTCAAAAATTCCCATAAACACACTCCTAAACCTTCCCAGAAGAGTTGAAGCTGTTATAGCTGCAAAGGGTGGACCGACGTCATATTGAAGCCTATGGATTAGGAATGAGATGTCACTTAAGTTCATATGCGAGTCAAGGCAGGTGAGCGAATACTTTTGGCAATATAGTGTATAAAGTAAGAATTGCAATATAACCCCGCCTCCATCATAACCCTAACCAATCAAATTCTTCTCTGTCCTCATAAGATGTACATGATTTATATATGTTTGGCTTTGGCAATAATTATTAGCCAATTAGAGAAGCAGATCTGCATCGAGTCATTAATATGCAATTAGTGATGAAATATTTAATATTTAATATAATATATATTTAATAATCTGCAGCAAATTCTCCCACATTCCATACACACACACACACACACACACGTTCTGTTTTTGCTGTGTGACATTTTAGAATAATAGTGTCAGGATCCAAATGATAACATATACAGAACAATGCAGTGTGCACAAATACAGTACTGACCACATCATACTTAAAACAATTCACTTTTTCTCACACTGATTGTGTGTGTGTGTGTGTGTGTGCGCGCACACAGTTTGAAGGTAAAGCAGCTAAACTTCTTACATTTTCATGAATTTAATTAAATAAAACTTTAGCAGTATGAAGACGTGTTATCATGTAAAACATTATTATTATTATTATTATTATTAATATTATTATTATTATTATTATTATTATTATTATTATTATTATTATTATTAATATTATTATTATTATCATAGCCACTATAACACACTGTTAGCAGTGGTAGACGTGTGTATTTGCACTGGATTTTGTTCTTATATTTATGAACATTCATGAACTCACATACTGGGGTTTACTCAGTAGTGCTGAGGGTTTACTCAGTAGTATAGGGGGTTTACTCAGTAGTATAGGGAGGTTTACTCAGTAGTATAGGGGGTTTACTCAGTAGTATAGGGGGTTTACTCAGTAGTATAGGGAGGTTTACTCAGTAGTATAGGGAGGTTTACTCAGTAGTATAGGGAGGTTTACTCAGTAGTGCTGAGGGTTTACTCAGTAGTATAGGAGGTTTACTCAGTAGTATAGGGGGTTTACTCAGTAGTATAGGGAGGTTTACTCAGTAGTGCTGAGGGTTTACTCAGTAGTATAGGAAGTTTACTCAGTAGTATAGGGAGGTTTACTCAGTAGTATAGTGAGGTTTACTCAGTAGTATAGGGAGGTTTACTCAGTAGTATAGGGGGTTTACTCAGTAGTATAGGTAGGTTTACTCAGTAGTGCTGAGGGTTTACTCAGTAGTATAGGAGGTTTACTCAGTAGTATAGGGGGTTTACTCAGTAGTATAGGGAGGTTTACTCAGTAGTATAGTGAGGTTTACTCAGTAGTATAGGGAGGTTTACTCAGTAGTATAGGGGGTTTACTCAGTAGTATAGGGAGGTTTACTCAGTAGTATAGGGAGGTTTACTCAGTAGTATAGGGGGTTTACTCAGTAGTATAGGGAGGTTTACTCAGTAGTATAGTGAGGTTTACTCAGTAGTATAGGGAGGTTTACTCAGTAGTATAGGGAGGTTTACTCAGTAGTATAGGGAGGTTTACTCAGTAGTATAGGGGGTTTACTCAGTAGTATAGGGAGGTTTACTCAGTAGTATAGTGAGGTTTACTCAGTAGTATAGGGAGGTTTACTCAGTAGTATAGGGAGGTTTACTCAGTAGTATAGGGAGGTTTACTCAGTAGTATAGGGGGTTTACTCAGTAGTATAGGGGGTTTACTCAGTAGTATAGGGAGGTTTACTCAGTAGTATAGGGAGGTTTACTCAGTAGTGCTGAGGGTTTACTCAGTAGTATAGGGGGTTTACTCAGTAGTATAGGGGGTTTACTCAGTAGTATAGGGAGGTTTACTCAGTAGTATAGGGGGTTTACTCAGTAGTATAGGGGGTTTACTCAGTAGTATAGGGAGGTTTACTCAGTAGTATAGGGAGGTTTACTCAGTAGTATAGGGAGGTTTACTCAGTAGTATAGGGAGGTTTACTCAGTAGTATAGGGGGTTTACTCAGTAGTATAGGGAGGTTTACTCAGTAGTATAGGGAGGTTTACTCAGTAGTGCTGAGGGTTTACTCAGTAGTATAGGGGGTTTACTCAGTAGTATAGGGGGTTTACTCAGTAGTATAGGGAGGTTTACTCAGTAGTATAGGGAGGTTTACTCAGTAGTATAGGGGGTTTACTCAGTAGTATAGGGAGGTTTACTCAGTAGTATAGGGAGGTTTACTCAGTAGTATAGGGAGGTTTACTCAGTAGTATAGGGAGGTTTACTCAGTAGTATAGGGGGTTTACTCAGTAGTATAGGGGGTTTACTCAGTAGTATAGGGAGGTTTACTCAGTAGTATAGGGAGGTTTACTCAGTAGTGCTGAGGGTTTACTCAGTAGTATAGGGAGGTTTACACAGTAGTATAGGGAGGTTTACTCAGTAGTATAGGGAGGTTTACTCAGTAGTATAGGGAGGTTTACCCAGTAGTATAGGGAGGTTTACTCAGTAGTGCTGAGGGTTTACTCAGTAGTATAGGGAGGTTTACTCAGTAGTATAGGGAGGTTTACTCAGTAGTATAAGGAGGTTTACTCAGTAGTATAGGGAGGTTTACTCAGTAGTATAGGGAGGTTTACTCAGTAGTGCTGAGGGTTTACTCAGTAGTATAGGGAGGTTTACTCAGTAGTATAGGGAGGTTTACTCAGTAGTATAGGGGGTTTACTCAGTAGTATAGGGAGGTTTACTCAGTAGTATAGGGAGGTTTACTCAGTAGTATAGGGAGGTTTACTCAGTAGTATAGGGAGGTTTACTCAGTAGTATAGGGAGGTTTACTCAGTAGTATAGGGAGGTTTACTCAGTAGTATAGGGGGTTTACTCAGTAGTATAGGGAGGTTTACTCAGTAGTATAGGGAGGTTTACTCAGTAGTATAGGGAGGTTTACTCAGTAGTGCTGAGGGTTTACTCAGTAGTATAGGGAGGTTTACTCAGTAGTATAGGGAGGTTTACTCAGTAGTATAGGGGGTTTACTCAGTAGTATAGGGAGGTTTACTCAGTAGTATAGGGAGGTTTACTCAGTAGTATAGGGAGGTTTACTCAGTAGTGCTGAGGGTTTACTCAGTAGTATAGGGAGGTTTACTCAGTAGTGCTGAGGGTTTACTCAGTAGTATAGGGAGGTTTACTCAGTAGTATAGGGAGGTTTACTCAGTAGTATAGGGAGGTTTACTCAGTAGTATAGGGGGTTTACTCAGTAGTGCTGAGGGTTTACTCAGTAGTATAGGAGGTTTACTCAGTAGTATTGGGAGGTTTACTCAGTAGTATAGGGAGGTTTACTCAGTAGTGCTGAGGGTTTACTCAGTAGTATAGGGAGGTTTACTCAGTAGTATAGGAGGTTTACTCAGTAGTATAGGGAGGTTTACACAGTAGTATAGGGAGGTTTACTCAGTAGTATAGGGAGGTTTACTCAGTAGTATAGGGGGTTTACTCAGTAGTGCTGAAGGTTTACTCAGTAGTATAGGAGGTTTACTCAGTAGTATAGGAGGTTTACTCAGTAGTATAGGGAGGTTTACTCAGTAGTATAGGGGGTTTACTCAGTAGTGCTGAGGGTTTACTCAGTAGTATAAGAGGTTTACTCAGTAGTATAGGGAGGTTTACTCAGTAGTATAGGGAGGTTTACTCAGTAGTGCTGAGGGTTTACTCAGTAGTATAGGAGGTTTACTCAGTAGTATAGGAGGTTTACTCAGTAGTATAGGGAGGTTTACTCAGTAGTATAGGGAGGTTTACTCAGTAGTATAGGGAGGTTTACTCAGTAGTATAGGGGGTTTACTCAGTAGTGCTGAGGGTTTACTCAGTAGTATAAGAGGTTTACTCAGTAGTATAGGGAGGTTTACTCAGTAGTATAGGGAGGTTTACTCAGTAGTATAGGGAGGTTTACTCAGTAGTGCTGAGGGTTTACTCAGTAGTATAAGAGGTTTACTCAGTAGTATAGGGGGTTTACTCAGTAGTGCTGAGGGTTTACTCAGTAGTATAAGAGGTTTACTCAGTAGTATAGGGAGGTTTACTCAGTAGTATAGGGAGGTTTACTCAGTAGTATAGGGAGGTTTACTCAGTAGTATAGGGAGGTTTACTCAGTAGTATAGGGAGGTTTACTCAGTAGTATAGGGAGGTTTACTCAGTAGTGCTGAGGGTTTACTCAGTAGTATAGGGAGGTTTACTCAGTAGTGCTGAGGGTTTACTCAGTAGTATAGGGAGGTTTACTCAGTAGTGCTGAGGGTTTACTCAGTAGTATAGGGAGGTTTACTCAGTAGTATAGGGAGGTTTACTCAGTAGTATAGGGGGTTTACTCAGTAGTGCTGAGGGTTTACTCAGTAGTATAGGAGGTTTACTCAGTAGTATAGGAGGTTTACTCAGTAGTGCTGAGGGTTTACTCAGTAGTATAGGAGGTTTACTCAGTAGTATAGGGAGGTTTACTCAGTAGTATAGGGGGTTTACTCAGTAGTGCTGAGGGTTTACTCAGTAGTATAGGGGGTTTACTCAGTAGTATAGGGAGGTTTACTCAGTAGTGCTGAGGGTTTACTCAGTAGTATAGGGGGTTTACTCAGTAGTATAGGGGGTTTACTCAGTAGTATAGGGAGGTTTACTCAGTAGTGCTGAGGGTTTACTGGTGTAATTATGAGATAATGAGATGCCATTAGAGATTTGTGAACTAGAATATTTTAAATGACACAGTCTACTCTGATGTATTTACTATAAAAAGTCAGATGTTGTATATCTGCTGCTTTCACACTGCTGTCTGGTTGTTCAAAATATACCATTTTAAGTGGTTAAAATGGTGTCTGATGGACACAGAATGTGAAAAAGAGAGAAAAACTTTTTGAAGGTTAGTGTGGATAAGGCCTGAGTTTCAATGCTCACAACTAACTTCAACTAAAATCACTGACTGCAAGTTTAACTGTGATTTTTTTTATCCATCTGTCCATTATTGAATTATTACATATTACGTCAGACGGCCTATAGCACAGACCTGATTTCTCAGAAGAATGGACAGAAAGGCAGTCTTAGAATAAAGCAGTTAAAATAGAGAGAATGGGAGAGAAAGAAAGACATCAGTGCTCTATTTTTAACATGGGGAAGCACATCACTGAAGGCCACCGCCTCTCCTAATGGACTTTAATGGATCTGTTCCACTGTGTGACATTCAGAGCTGATTATATCATTTATTAATCTGGATTAATCATTTATTATTAATCACAGCTTTATTTTACTGTCTCGTGTCAACCTTTACATTATACTTCCTGGAAAAGAACAACTTTTTCTGATATGAAATAATCTACTTCATTTATCCAGAGAGGTGATTATGTACACATTATAAATATATATTTGTTAGAAAAAAATAATACAAATACAGTCAAAGCCTATAAATCATTAATTTATGTTAATATTAATTGATATTATTAATAATACTACTAATAATATTTACCTTCAGCTCCTTCTCTCATGGTCAGTGTTGTAGTGTTGATCTACTGCAGTCAGGAATTCTGAAATAATTATATTTTCAGCATCAGACATATTATAAAATTGTGCTGTATAACATTTTAGACATTTTATACTCATTTATTCCATTATATAATAACAGATTTTATTCAATATCATTCAATATATTTCATTATTAAACTCACCGATCTGTGTGTTATTTAATGACATTATAAATATAATGTATAAGGAGTTTATAATGTAATAAAATCTATACATTTCACTATTTGTGTGTGTGTGTGTGTGTGTGTGTGTGTAGTCCCTAGGTGGTGTCAGGCATGTCAGAGCTGAGAGAGTGTGATGAGGCAGGTGTGTCAGTAGAGGGCGACGCTGATTTGCTTCTGGAGGAAGACGAGGAAGAGGATGAAGAGGAGGAAGATGAGTCGGCGAGCAATAAAGAGCTTATAGAGAGACTCAGAGAGCTGGAGGTAAAACTGTACACACACGCACACACACACACACACACACACACACACACCCACACACACACACACACACACACACACAAAGTATAAACATAGTTTACACACATACAGGAACATTAATATAAACCAGTGTACATTTTTCAATCATGACAGTTAATTGAAACAAAATATTTTTATAAACTTGTTTTTGTGTGAAGTTATGTGAATGTGTTAGTATACTGAATTGAGTCTTCTAGGAATGCAGCCATCTCAGTGTGACAAATAAATAAATAAATCTATTTCCTGTGTCTCATCAGCACATCTCTTCCAGCAGAGCTCACCTCTTCCAAAAGCTCTGTACACTTCCAGTGACTGAGTAACTGGTTTCTAGTTAGAATTAAATGCTTTGATCTTCATCACTAAACCCATGAGGAAGTCAAGACTCTTGATATTGAGGAACTTCTATAAAGAAACAAAATTGTGTTTTTCCTTTACTCTCACAGATAATGGTAATATTTATATCGTTGATTCATTTCACTGAGTAAAGTAAAAACGCTCCCCTGATGTAGGACACCATGCAGCACTGAGCACCAAGATCAGGAAGAGTTTTCTGAGCACTGTGGAGCATTGTCTTCTACTGTGGCAGATGGTGAACATTCTGGAAAGCCATCAAGCTCACTTTATGCTTTAAGCTTGGAAGATCTGAACTGTTCCTTATGGGTTGTTCATGTTTCTCAGCAGGTCAGGTCACTGTAGAGCAAATCAGAGATGCTGTCCATGTTTTCATCTACAAAACCTTTTACCATCAGAAAACAACTCCTTCAGCTTTACTCCTCACAGAGCTGCTGAGTTCTGGATTGTGATTGGTCAGAAGTTCTGGATTGTGATTGGTCAGAAGTTCTTGATTGTGACTGGTCAGAAGTTCTGGATTGTGACTGGTCAGAAGTTCTTGATTGTGACTGGTCAGAAGTTCTGGATTGTGACTGGTCAGAAGTTCTAGATTGTGACTGGTCAGAAGTTCTGGTTTGTGACTGGTCAGAAGTTTTAGATTATGATTGGTCAGAAGTTTTGGGTTGTGATTGGTGAGAAGTTCTGGACTGTGATTGTGCTCTAAAACGTTGTGGTTTCCATAGCAACAGCTCATTCACGGGGACATGTACAGCACACACACTCCACTGATAATAAACTGAGTAAAAAAAATATTTGATATGGTGACATTTTCCTAAAGAACTTCAGGAACTCCACTTCATCACACCACACCATACTGTTCCCAGTAACAGTAACATTTATATATTACACTCTTTAATGAATATTTCCATGTGAGTGCAGACCTGCTGATGAATTGATGTGTTATAATGCATTATAGCACAGTCTTCAGTGGCATCTAGCACAGCTGTTAGCTGTTAGCTAACCACATGGACTCATCCTGACAGGATTTCTGAGAGGATTTCCAATGCTAATAAATGACTGCTGAAAAAAATACAACTAAAAATAATAATTTATTCATACAATTCATCATCTAGTACTCTGACATCACTGCCATAGCAAGTTAGCTAATTAGCACGAATGCTAAAGTAAACTGCTTCCCTACTGTATCAATGTAAAACTAGCCAAATTTTACCAAATAAAATACTGTTTCCTCACATAAATGTTAATCTTCACCTTTATATTTATTTCAGAAAAGGAGGGCGATATTTAATAAGAATATTAAGCATGATTTAAAAATAAAAATACTCAGTCGTCTTCGGCTTTCCCTCTGGTGAGTGCTGGTGGTAGTGAATCACAGAATGAGTCGATTCTCTGATAGAAGACATTGGAAATCAAGAATTGACTTTAAAGAGTCGGCTCTTAAAATAGAGTTCTTGAGGCCATCAATAGAAGCCCAGTGAAGAGATTCAGACAGCTGCAAAAGATCAGCCCAAATTTATTAATGCAAAGGTATAGAAATAAAATATTTCTTACTCTTTTTTGTACAATATTTATTTGAAAAAATAATATAAATATTTTTAAAGAGTGCCTTAGCACATATAAGCATCATAAAAGTAAGTAATAATTTGGTAAATAGTTTATTTTTTTTTTAGAAATATATTAACATATATCTTATATACACTACTCACAAAAAGTTAAGGATATTGGGCTTTCAGGTGAAATTTCAGGATGCACCTAAAATGCACTATAACCTTTCCAGGTGAACTTAATTTGACCTTCTCTACCCTTCTGAATGCACATGTACAACTGTTCAGTGTTTCAGTACTTTCTGCAGAACTTGCTGTTCTCTAACAAGGTGCTTAACGGAAAAATTCACAACTGATGTTTGATCCATGAATCCACCAATAAATTTTCTGGTTCCATTAGAATTGGTATTTAAACAGTCCTCTTCATCATGCTGTTCACATTTTGACATCATGAGACCAAGACCACACCTAACAACTGATCAACAGTACCTCACCATTGTGAGGCTTCAAACAGGATGTTCTCAGAGGGAAGTGGCCACTGAGCTTAAAGTGTCACAGAGTGTCATCAGCAGGTTGGGACAGAGATACAGAGAGACTGGAAGAGTCACAGAAAGACATAGAAGTGGACGTCCTTTGGCCACATCCCACATTGATGACCGCTTCATTGTGAACAGTGCCCTGCGGAACCGGATGATGAATGCCACTCAACTCCAGGCACATTTAAGGGAGGTGAGAGGAACCCAAGTGTCACGTCAGACCATTCGAAACTGTTTACATCAGCGTGGTCTGCATGCTAGATGACCTGCAAGGGTACCTGACCACACCCCCAGGCACAGGCGTCGGGCCAGGGAGCATTTACACTGGACGAGGGACCGGTGGGCTTCAGTGCTGTTCTCTGATGAAAGTCGATTCACGTTGAGCAGAAATGATGGACCCAACGATGTTGGAGACGTCAAGGAGAGCGCTATGCATCAGCCACTGTTGTGGTGGTGTTACAGTCTGGGCAGGTGTGTCCACTCAATACAGAACTGACCTACATCTTGTGAATGGTACAGTGACAAGCCAATACTACCTGAATAACATCATTAATCCAGTCATTGTGCCCCTGCATGAACAACACAGGCCTAATTTCATCTTCATGGACGACAATGCTCCAGCTCATCGAGGTCGCATCATTAGGGAACGGCTGCTGGAGGCTGGGGTACCTCAAATGGAGTGGCCTGCACTTTCTCCAGACCTGAATCCCATAGAAAACCTCTGGGATCAGCCGAGTCGCCGTGTAGAGGCTCGTAACCCTGCACCCCAGAACCTCAATGACCTGAGGGCCGCCCTTCAAGAAGAGTGGAATGCCATGCCTCAGCAGACAATAAGTCGACTTGTGAACAGCATGAGACGTCGTGGTCAAGCTGTAACTGATGGTCAAGGGCACATGACAGATTATTGAGACATTGAGATTTTTTGTTGTGGTATACCCACCACTGTTGTTGGCTTTTGTTTCAATAAATTGTTTGAGATGAGGAAATCACCATTGCAGCTTCTACTTAAATGCCCTACTTTCATGATATAATATCACTGTAGTGTGAACTTTTTACATTTTCCGTAAATTTCACCCAAAAGCCAAATATCCTTAACTTTTTGTGAGTAGTGTATATTATCTTATCTTATGGCCCGGGTTTCATTACAGTTTTGTCTTTAAGAAAAACCTCCAGATATTAACACTGATTTAAAAGAATGATATTAATATAAAATAAATAAATAAATAAATAAAGTTTTCTTTTATCCTTTGACCAAGTCATTGACCCATCATGGCCGCTAGAGGGCGCTAAGATTATAACAAAGTGATTAAAAGATAAAAGTAGTCCATACGCAAGTCCATTTACTCTGTGTTCTTGCTAACATGGCCATTTAACACTAAAACACAGAGACTTCATTCTGAAGGTTTCGGGAGTTTAAATCACAGTTAAGGATGTGACCGGATGAAGAAAATAAAACAATAATTACAGACTTTGTTTATAAATTTATTACACTAATATATAATTTATTTAACAATATGTTTATATAAATATCCCATTTTCAACTCTGATTCACATAACAATTGTTAAAGCTCATGTGTTGATGGGCCTTGTCCCAAATCACTGTAGTGTACTACTGTAGTGTGTCATTAGCACATCAACTGCAATAGCAAGCTAAGTAATAGTTAGAAGCTGAGACATGATAATCTCCCATTTCTGCAAATGTCCCAGTAAACACAGCGGTGTTAAAAAAGACAAACAACAACACCAGCTTATCACAAGCTATCACTTATTTAGACATATTACTCAGTGCAGTAGTGTGTGATTTGGGAGAGACTTGAACACACACACACACACACACCTCTGCATCGTTTCCATCATTCTTTATCACAC
>NC_080730.1:679795-682295 GCF_019097595.1 Hemibagrus wyckioides | reverse complement strand
TATATCACTCTTTATATCACTCTTTATATCACTCTTTATATCACTCTCTTTATATCACTCTCTTTATATCACTCTTTATATCACACTTTATATCACTCTCTTTATATCACTCTTTATATCACTCTGTTTATAACACACACTTTATATCACTCTCTGAGTTTAATATCACTTAAACCTTATAAATAATAGACACCTACACAGACTAATACACTGTGAGAGGAGTGTGTGTGTGTGTGTGTACTGTGTGTAGGACCTGAGGGAGGGAGTGTGTGTGTGTGTGTAACGGTGTGTGTACTGTGTGTAGGACCTGAGGGAGGGAGTGTGTGTGTGTGTGTACTGTGTGTAGGACCTGAGGGAGGAGTGTGTGTGTGTGTGTAACGGTGTGTGTACTGTGTGTAGGACCTGAGGGAGGGAGTGTGTGTGTGTGTGTACTGTGTGTAGGACCTGAGGGAGGGAGTGTGTGTGTGTGTGTGTGTAACGGTGTGTGTACTGTGTGTAGGACCTGAGGGAGGGAGTGTGTGTGTGTGTGTGTGTGTGTGTGTGTAACGGTGTGTGTACTGTGTGTAGGACCTGAGGGAGGGAGTGTGTGTGTGTGTGTAACGGTGTGTGTACTGTGTGTAGGACCTGAGGGAGGGAGTGTGTGTGTGTGTGTACTGTGTGTAGGACCTGAGGGAGGAGTGTGTGTGTGTGTGTAACGGTGTGTGTACTGTGTGTAGGACCTGAGGGAGGGGAGTGTGTGTGTGTGTGTGTGTGTACTGTGTGTAGGACCTGAGGGAGGGAGTGTGTGTGTGTGTGTGTGTAACGGTGTGTGTACTGTGTGTAGGACCTGAGGGAGGGAGTGTGTGTGTGTGTGTGTGTGTGTGTGTAACGGTGTGTGTACTGTGTGTAGGACCTGAGGGAGGGAGTGTGTGTGTGTGTGTGTAACGGTGTGTGTACTGTGTGTAGGACCTGAGGGAGGAGTGTGTGTGTGTGTGTGTAACGGTGTGTGTACTGTGTGTAGGACCTGAGGGAGGAGTGTGTGTGTGTGTGTGTGTGTGTAACGGTGTGTGTACTGTGTGTAGGACCTGAGGGAGGAGTGTGTGTGTGTGTGTGTGTGTGTAACAGTGTGTGTACTGTGTGTAGGACCTGAGGGAGGAGTGTGTGTGTGTGTGTGTGTGTACTGTGTGTAGGACCTGAGGGAGGAGTGTGTGTGTGTGTGTGTGTGTGTAACAGTGTGTGTACTGTGTGTAGGACCTGAGGGAGGAGTGTGTGTGTGTGTGTGTGTGTGTGTAACGGTGTGTGTACTGTGTGTAGGACCTGAGGGAGGAGTGTGTGTGTGTGTGTAACGGTGTGTGTACTGTGTGTAGGACCTGAGGGAGGAGTGTGTGTGTGTGTGTGTGTGTGTAACGGTGTGTGTACTGTGTGTAGGACCTGAGGGAGGAGTGTGTGTGTGTGTGTAACGGTGTGTGTACTGTGTGTAGGACCTGAGGGAGGGAGTGTGTGTGTGTGTGTGTGTGTGTAACGGTGTGTGTACTGTGTGTAGGACCTGAGGGAGGGAGTGTGTGTGTGTGTGTGTGTGTGTGTAACGGTGTGTGTACTGTGTGTAGGACCTGAGGGAGGAGTGTGTGTGTGTGTGTAACGGTGTGTGTACTGTGTGTAGGACCTGAGGGAGGAGTGTGTGTGTGTGTGTGTGTGTAACGGTGTGTGTACTGTGTGTAGGACCTGAGGGAGCAGTGTGTGTGTGTGTGTGTGGACCTGAGGGAGGAGTGTGTGTGTAACAGTGTGTGTACTGTGTGTAGGACCTGAGGGAGGAGTGTGTGTGTGTGTGTGTGTGTGTGTACTGTGTGTAGGACCTGAGGGAGGAGTGTGTGTGTGTGTGTGTGTGTAACAGTGTGTGTACTGTGTGTAGGACCTGAGGGAGGAGTGTGTGTGTGTGTGTGTGTGTGTGTAACGGTGTGTGTACTGTGTGTAGGACCTGAGGGAGGAGTGTGTGTGTGTGTGTAACGGTGTGTGTACTGTGTGTAGGACCTGAGGGAGGAGTGTGTGTGTGTGTGTGTGTAACGGTGTGTGTACTGTGTGTAGGACCTGAGGGAGGAGTGTGTGTGTGTGTGTGTGTGTGTAACGGTGTGTGTACTGTGTGTAGGACCTGAGGGAGGAGTGTGTGTGTGTGTGTAACGGTGTGTGTACTGTGTGTAGGACCTGAGGGAGGAGTGTGTGTGTGTGTGTGTAACAGTGTGTGTACTGTGTGTAGGACCTGAGGGAGGAGTGTGTGTGTGTGTACTGTGTGTAGGACCTGAGGGAGGAGTGTGTGTGTAACAGTGTGTGTACTGTGTGTAGGACCTGAGGGAGGAGTGTGTGTGTAACGGTGTGTGTACTGTGTGTAGGACCTGAGGGAGGAGTGTGTGTGTGTGTGTGTAACGGTGTGTGTACTGTGTGTAGGACCTGAGGGAGGAGTGTGTGTGTGTGTGTAACGGTGTGTGTACTGTGTGTAGGACCTGAGGGAGGAGTGTGTGTGTGTGTG
>NC_080730.1:562295-662295 GCF_019097595.1 Hemibagrus wyckioides | reverse complement strand
CACACACTAAACACACACACTAAACACAGTTTATACACTAAACACAAACACTAAACACACTATTTATACACACTAAATACACACACACACACACACTAAACACAAAGTTTATACACACTAAACAAACACACTAAACACACACTGTTTATACAAACTAATCACACACACACTAAACACATACTGTTTATACACACTAATCACACACACACTAAACACACACACTAAACACACTGTTTATACACACTAATCACACAAACACTAAACACACACTGTTTATACACACTAATCACACACACACTAAACACATACTGTTTATACACACTAATCACACACACACTAAACACACTGTTTATACACACTAATCACACAGACACTAAACACACACTGTTTATACACACTAATCACACACACACTAAACACACACACTAAACACACAGTTTATACACACTAAATACACACACACACTAAACACAAAGTTTATACACACTAAACACACACACTAAACACACAGACACTAAACACACACTGTTTATACACACTAATCACACGCACACTAAACACACACTGTTTATACACACTAATCACATACACACTACACACACATACTAAACACACACTGTTTATACACACTACACACACACACTAAACACACACTGTTTATACACACTAAACACACACTGTTTATACACACTACACACACACACTAAACACACACTGTTTATACACACTAAACACACACTGTTTATACACACTACACACACACACTACACACACACACTAAACACACACTGTTTATACACACTAAACACACACTGTTTATACACACTACACACACACACTAAACACACACTGTTTATACACACTAAACACACACACTAAACACACACACTGTTTATACACACTAATCACACACACTAAACACACACTGTTTATACACACTAATCACACACACACTAAACACACACTGTTTATACACAATAATAACACACACACTAAACACACACTGTTTATACACACTACACACACATACTAAACACACACTGTTTATACACACTAAACACACACACTAAACACACACTGTTTATACACACTAAACACACACTGTTTATACACACTAAACACACACTGTTTATACACACTAAACACACACTGTTTATACACACTACACACACACACTAAACACACACTGTTTATACACACTAAACACACACACTAAACACCCACTGTTCATACACACTAAACACACACTGTTTATACACACTACACACACACACTAAACACACACACTAAACACACACTGTTTATACACACTAAACACACACACTAAACACACACTGTTTATACACACTAAACACACACACTAAACACACACTGTTTATACACACTACACACACACACTAAACACACACTGTTTATACACACTACACACACACACTAAACACACACTGTTTATACACACTAAACACACACACTAAACACACACACTGTTTATACACACTAATCACACACACTAAACACACACTGTTTATACACACTAAGCACACACACTAAACACACACTGTTTATACACACTAAGCACACACACTAAACACCCACTGTTCATACACACTAAACACACACTGTTTATACACACTACACACACACACTAAACACACACACTAAACACACACTGTTTATACACACTACACACACACTAAACACACACTGTTTATACACACTAAACACACACACTAAACACAGACTGTTTATACACACTACACACACATACTAAACACACACTGTTTATACACACTAAACACACACTGTTTATACACACTAATCACACACACACTAAACACACACACTAAACACACTGTTTATACACACTAATCACACACACACTAAACACACACTGTTTATACACACTAATCACACACACACTAAACACATACTGTTTATACACACTAATCACACACACACTAAACACACACTGTTTCTACACACTAAACACACACACTAAACACACTGTTTATACACACTAATCACACACACACACACTAAACACACACTGTTTAAACACACTAATCACACACACACTAAACACACACACACTAAACACACACTGTTTATACACACTAATCACACACACAATAAACACACACACTAAACACACACTGTTTATACACACTAATCACACAGACACTAAACACACACACTAAACACACTGTTTATACACACTAATCACACACACACTAAACACACACTGTTTATACACACTAATCACACACACACTAAACACATACTGTTTATACACACTAATCACACACACACTAAACACACACACTAAACACACACTGTTTATACACACTAATCACACACACACTAAACACATACTGTTTATACACACTAATCTCACACACACTAAACACACACTGTTTATACACACTAATCACACACACACTAAACACACACTGTTTATACACACTAATCACACACACACTAAACACACTGTTTATACACACTAATCACACACACACTAAACACACACTGTTTATACACACTAAACACACACTGTTTATACACACTACACAAACACACTAAACACACACTGTTTATACACACTAAACACACACACTAAACACACACTGTTTATACACACTAAACACACACACTAAACACACACTGTTTATACACACTAATCACACACACACTAAACACACACTAAACACACACTGTTTATACACACTAAACACACACACTAAACACACACTGTTTATACACACTAATCACACACACACTAAACACACACTAAACACACACTGTTTATACACACTACACACACACACTAAACACACACTGTTTATACACACTAAACTCACAGTTTATACACACTAAATACACACACACACTAAACACAAAGTTTATACACACTAAACACACACACTAAACACACTGTTTATACACACTAATCACACACTGTTTATACACACTAATCACACACACACTAAACACATACTGTTTATACACACTAAACACACACACTAAACACACACTGTTTATACACACTAATCACACACACACTAAACACACACTGTTTATACACACTAAACACACACACTAAACACACACTGTTCATACACACTAATCACACACACACTAAACACACACTGTTCATACACACTAATCACACACACACTAAACACACACTGTTTATACACACTAAACACACACACTAAACACACACTGTTCATACACACTAATCACACACACACTAAACACACACTGTTTATACACACTAAACACACACACTAAACACACACTGTTTATACACACTAAACACACACACTAAACACACACTGTTTATACACACTAATCACACACACACTAAACACACACTAAACACACACTGTTTATACACACTACACACACACACTAAACACACACTGTTTATACACACTAAACTCACAGTTTATACACACTAAATACACACACACACTAAACACAAAGTTTATACACACTAAACACACACACTAAACACACTGTTTATACACACTAATCACACACTGTTTATACACACTAATCACACACACACTAAACACACACTGTTCATACACACTAATCACACACACACTAAACACACACTGTTTATACACACTAAACACACACACTAAACACACACTGTTCATACACACTAATCACACACACACTAAACACACACTGTTTATACACACTAAACACACACACTAAATACACACTGTTTATACACACTAAACACACACTGTTTATACACACTAAACACACACTGTTTATACACACTAAACACACACTGTTTATACACACTACACACACACTGTTTATACACACTACACACACACACTGAACACACACACTAAACACTCACTGTTTATACACACTAAACACACACACTAAACACACACTGTTTATACACACTACACACACACACTAAACACACACTGTTTATACACACTACACACACACACTAAACACACACTGTTTATACACACTAAACACACTCTGTTTATACACACTACACACACACACTAAACACACACTGTTTATACACACTACACACACACACTAAACACACACTGTTTATACACACTAAACACACTCTGTTTATACACACTACACACACACACTAAACACACACTGTTTATACACACTAAACACACACACTAAACACACACTGTTTATACACACTAAACACACACACTAAACACACTCTGTTTATACACACTACACACACACACTAAACACACACTGTTTATACACACTAAACACACACACTAAACACACACTGTTTATACACACTAAACACACACTGTTTATACACACTAATCACACACACTAAACACACACTGTTTATACACACTAAACACACACACTAAACACACACTGTTTATACACACTAAACACACACACTAAACACACACTGTTTATACACACTACACACACATACTAAACACACACTGTTTATACACACTAAACACACACACTAAACACACACTGTTTATACACACTAATCACACACACTAAACACACACTGTTTATACACACTAATCACACACACACTAAACACACACTGTTTATACACACTACACACACATACTAAACACACACTGTTTATACACACTACACACACACACTACACACACACACTAAACACACACTGTTTATACACACTACACACACACTACACACACACTGTTTATACACACTAATCACACACACACTAAACACATACTGTTTATACACACTAATCACACACACAATAAACACACACACTAACACACACTGTTTATACACACTAAACACACACTGTTTATACACACTAATCACACACACTAAACACACACTGTTTATACACACTAATCACACACACACTAAACACACACTGTTTATACACACTAATCACACACACACTAAACACATACTGTTTATACACACTAATCACACACACACTAAACACACACACTAAACACACACTGTTTATACACACTAATCACACACACACTAAACACATACTGTTTATACACACTAATCTCACACACACTAAACACACACTGTTTATACACACTAATCACACACACACTAAACACACACTGTTTATACACACTAATCACACACACACTAAACACACTGTTTATACACACTAATCACACACACACTAAACACACACTGTTTATACACACTAAACACACTGTTTATACACACTACACAAACACACTAAACACACACTGTTTATACACACTAAACACACACACTAAACACACACTGTTTATACACACTAAACACACACACTAAACACACACTGTTTATACACACTAAACACACACTAAACACACACTGTTTATACACACTAAACACACACACTAAACACACACTGTTTATACACACTAATCACACACACACTAAACACACACTAAACACACACTGTTTATACACACTACACACACACTAAACACACACTGTTTATACACACTAAATACACACACACACTAAACACAAAGTTTATACACACTAAACACACACACTAAACACACTGTTTATACACACTAATCACACACTGTTTATACACACTAATCACACACACACTAAACACATACTGTTTATACACACTAAACACACACACTAAACACACACTGTTTATACACACTAATCACACACACACTAAACACACACTGTTTATACACACTAAACACACACACTAAACACACACTGTTCATACACACTAATCACACACACACTAAACACACACTGTTTATACACACTACACACACACTGTTTATACACACTAAACACACACACTAAATACACACTGTTTATACACACTAAACACACACTGTTTATACACACTACACACACACACTGAACACACACACTAAACACACACTGTTTATACACACTAAACACACACACTAAACACACACTGTTTATACACACTACACACACACACTAAACACACACTGTTTATACACACTACACACACACACTAAACACACACTGTTTATACACACTAAACACACACACTAAACACACACTGTTTATACACACTAAACACACTCTGTTTATACACACTACACACACACACTAAACACACACTGTTTATACACACTAAACACACACACTAAACACACACACTAAACACACTCTGTTTATACACACTACACACACACACTAAACACACACTGTTTATACACACTAAACACACACACTAAACACACACTGTTTATACACACTAAACACACACACTAAACACACACTGTTTATACACACTAATCACACACACACTAAACACACACTGTTCATACACACTACACACACATACTAAACACACACTGTTTATACACACTACACACACATACTAAACACACACTGTTTATACACACTAAACACACACACTAAACACACACTGTTTATACACACTAATCACACACACACTAAACACACACTGTTTATACACACTACACACACATACTAAACACACACTGTTTATACACACTACACACACATACTAAACACACACTGTTTATACACACTACACACACATACTAAACACACACTGTTTATACACACTACACACACACACTAAACACACACTGTTTATACACACTAAACACACACACTAAACACACACTGTTTATACACACTACACACACACTGTTTATACACACTAAACACACACACTAAACACACACTGTTTATACACACTAATCACACACACACTAAACACACACTGTTTATACACACTACACACACATACTAAACACACACTGTTTATACACACTACACACACATACTAAACACACACTGTTTATACACACTACACACACATACTAAACACACACTGTTTATACACACTAAACACACACACTAAACACACACTGTTTATACACACTAATCACACACACACTAAACACACACTGTTTATACACACTACACACACATACTAAACACACACTGTTTATACACACTACACACACATACTAAACACACACTGTTTATACACACTAAACACACACACTAAACACACACTGTTTATACACACTACACACACACTAAACACACACTGTTTATACACACTACACACACACTAAACACACACTGTTTATACACACTACACACACACTAAACACACACTGTTTATACACACTGTTTATACACACTACACAAACACACTAAACACACACTGTTTATACACACTGTTTATACACACTACACAAACACACTAAACACACACTGTTTATACACACTAAACACACACACTAAACACACACTGTTTATACACACTAAACACACACACTAAACACACACACTAAACACACACTGTTTATACACACTACACACACACGAAACACACACTGTTTATACACACTACACACACACACTAAACACACACTGTTTATACACACTACACACACACATTAAACACGCACGCTACGCACATACACTTAGCACTAAACACGCATGTTTAGTGTGTGTGTGTGTGTGTGTGAGTGTGTGTGTGTGTGTGTGTGTAAGAGGAAGTTGTGTATTTCCTCCTCTCTCAGTGTGATCTAATAAATAAATGAAATAAACTCCAGCAGCAGTCGATGTGTAAAGTGAATAAATCCCAGCAGCGTGTAAAGATTTCTCTCTCGTGTTGTTTTATCTGAGAAGGCTGTAATTCTAGCCGAGTTTTCAGCTGATATTAAAAAAAGATTGATGGTGTGTGTGTGTGTGTGTGTGTGTGTGGAGGTGTGTGTGTGTGTGTGTGTGTGTGTGTGTGTGGAGGTGTGTGTAGCTGTAGGCTGGCTTTATATTATTGACTCAATCAGCGTGCTCCACAATATCATATCAGATACAATAATATAAAAGTACACAGTCATCTAAAGTTAAAGACCTGGTGTGTGTGTGTGTGTGTGTGTGTGTGTGTGTTAGCGGGAGTGACGGAGACGACGCTCGGCTCTCTTCAGGACAGAATCAGCCAGATTACTCTCTCCAACAAATAAAAGGAAAGAATAGAATGTAATGAACCCAAACAGTCATTATGAAAAAATCAGATTTTTATTACAGCCATGATGTTCCGGTCATTTAGTGCGGAGAGGAGCCAGGAGAAATAAACGTGTTCATTAAACACTGGGCTCTGTCTTAAATCACACACTCTGCTACACACACCTGAGCTCACTCTGCTGATGATCAGCAGGAGAAACTTCTCCAACATGAAAAAATAACTTTAAAAAATATAGTTTTGGTGAATGATGACTAGGAGAAAAGGGTGTAACCCTGGCCTCTGGGTGGGAGGGGCATACTATCTCTCACCTGTCAATCACAGTGATGTCAGGCAAATTCTACAGAGTAAACACTAAACATGAGAGTAAACATGAGAGTAAACATGAGAGTAAACATGATAGTAAACACTGTAAACTGTGTCTGTGACAGAGATAAAATCTTATGTGCGCTGGTTTGAGGTTAAAATGATCAGGAGTGTGTTTCAGACAGAGAGATCATGTGGGTCAGAGAGATCATGTGACCTCAAACAGCTTATAAACTCAAATATTCTTATTCCTGGGTCACAGGAGAGCAGTGGAGGAAGATTTATACTGTTTAATAGTTTAATGCTGGAACTGTGAACAGCTCCTAGTGTAAAAACTAATGTCAGAGATGAGTTCTGCTCACTGAACACACCTGAGTGACACCTGAGTGTGAGTGACACCTGAGTGTGAGTGACACCTGAGTGTGAGTGACAACTGAGTGTGAGTGACACCTGAGTGTGAGTGACACCTGAGTGTGAGTGACAACTGAGTGTGAGTGACAACTGAGTGTGAGTGACAACTGAGTGTGAGTGACACCTGAGTGTGAATGACACCTGAGTGTGAGTGACACCTGAGTGTGAGTGACAACTGAGTGTGAGTGACAACTGAGTGTGAGTGACACCTGAGTGTGAGTGACACCTGAGTGTGAGTGACACCTGAGTGTGAATGACACCTGAGTGTGAGTGACACCTGAGTGTGAGTGACAACTGAGTGTGAGTGACAACTGAGTGTGAGTGACACCTGAGTGTGAGTGACACCTGAGTGTGAGTGACACCTGAGTGTGAATGACACCTGAGTGTGAGTGACAACTGAGTGTGAGTGACACCTGAGTGTGAATGACACCTGAGTGTGAGTGACAACTGAGTGTGAGTGACACCTGAGTGTGAATGACACCTGAGTGTGAATGACACCTGAGTGTGAGTGACACCTGAGTGTGAGTGACAACTGAGTGTGAGTGACACCTGAGTGTGAGTGACACCTGAGTGTGAGTGACACCTGAGTGTGAGTGACACCTGAGTGACACCTGAGTGTGAGTGACATCTGAGTGACACCTGAGTGTGAATGACACCTGAGTGTGAGTGACACCTGAGTGTGAGTGACACCTGAGTGTGAATGACAACTGAGTGTGAGTGACACCTGAGTGTGAATGACACCTGAGTGTGAGTGACACCTGAGTGTGAGTGACAACTGAGTGTGAGTGACACCTGAGTGACACCTGAGTGTGAGTGACATCTGAGTGACACCTGAGTGTGAATGACAACTGAGTGTGAGTGACACCTGAGTGTGAGTGACAACTGAGTGTGAGTGACACCTGAGTGTGAATGACAACTGAGTGACACCTGAGTGTGAGTGACATCTGAGTGTGAGTGACACCTGAGTGTGAGTGACAACTGAGTGTGAGTGACACCTGAGTGTGAGTGACAACTGAGTGTGAGTGACACCTGAGTGTGAGTGACAACTGAGTGTGAGTGACACCTGAGTGTGAGTGACAACTGAGTGTGAGTGACACCTGAGTGTGAGTGACAACTGAGTGTGAGTGACACCTGAGTGTGAGTGACAACTGAGTGTGAGTGACACCTGAGTGACACCTGAGTGTGAGTGACATCTGAGTGACACCTGAGTGTGTGTGACAACTGAGTGTGAGTGACACCTGAGTGACACCTGAGTGTGAGTGACATCTGAGTGACACCTGAGTGTGAGTGACACCTGAGTGACACCTGAGTGTGAGTGACACCTGAGTGACACCTGAGTGTGAGTGACACCTGAGTGTGAGTGACACCTGAGTGACACCTGAGTGTGAGTGACACCTGAGTGTGAGTGACACCTGAGTGACACCTGAGTGTGAGTGACAACTGAGTGTGAGTGACACCTGAGTGACACCTGAGTGTGAGTGACATCTGAGTGACACCTGAGTGTGAGTGACACCTGAGTGACACCTGAGTGTGAGTGACACCTGAGTGACACCTGAGTGTGAGTGACACCTGAGTGTGAGTGACACCTGAGTGACACCTGAGTGTGAGTGACACCTGAGTGTGAGTGACACCTGAGTGTGAGTGACACCTGAGTGACACCTGAGTGTGAGTGACATCTGAGTGTGAGTGACACCTGAGTGACACCTGAGTGTGAGTGACATCTGAGTGACACCTGAGTGTGAGTGACACCTGAGTGTGAGTGACACCTGAGTGTGTGTGACACCTGAGTGTGTGTGACACCTGACTGTGAGTGACACCTGAGTGTGTGTGACACCTGAGTGTGAATGACAACTGAGTGACAACTGAGTGTGTGTGACACCTGAGTGTGTGTGACACCTGAGTGACACCTGAGTGTGAGTGACACCTGAGTGTGTGACACCTGAGTGACACCTGAGTGTGTGTGACACCTGAGTGTGTGTGACACCTGAGTGTGTGTGACACCTGAGTGTGAGTGACAACTGAGTGTGAGTGACACCTGAGTGTGAGTGACACCTGAGTGACACCTGAGTGTGAGTGACATCTGAGTGACACCTGAGTGTGTGTGACATCTGAGTGTGTGAGACACCTGAGTGTGTGTGACACCTGAGTGTGTGACATCTGAGTGTGTGAGACACCTGAGTGTGTGAGACACCTGAGTGAGTGAGACACCTGAGTGACACCTGAGTGTGTGACATCTGAGTGTGTGAGACACCTGAGTGTGTGTGACACCTGATTGTGTGACATCTGAGTGAGTGAGACACCTGAGTGACACCTGAGTGTGAGTGACAACTGAGTGACACCTGAGTGTGAGTGACACCTGAGTGTGTGTGACACCTGAGTGACACCTGAGTGTGAGTGACACCTGAGTGTGTGTGACACCTGAGTGACACCTGAGTGTGTGTGACACCTGAGTGACACCTGAGTGTGAGTGACACCTGAGTGTGAGTGACACCTGAGTGTGTGTGACACCTGAGTGACACCTGAGTGACACCTGAGTGACACCTGAGTGTGTGTGACAACTGAGTGTGTGTGACACCTGAGTGTGTGTGACACCTGAGTGACACCTGAGTGTGAGTGACACCTGAGTGTGTGTGACACCTGAGTGACACCTGAGTGAGTGTGACACCTGAGTGTGTGTGACACCTGAGTGTGTGTGACACCTGAGTGTGAGTGACACCTGAGTGACACCTGAGTGTGAGTGACAACTGAGTGACACCTGAGTGTGAGTGACACCTGAGTGTGTGTGACACCTGAGTGACACCTGAGTGACACCTGAGTGACACCTGAGTGTGTGTGACAACTGAGTGTGTGTGACACCTGAGTGTGTGTGACACCTGAGTGACACCTGAGTGTGAGTGACACCTGAGTGTGTGTGACACCTGAGTGACACCTGAGTGAGTGTGACACCTGAGTGTGTGTGACACCTGAGTGTGTGTGACACCTGAGTGTGAGTGACACCTGAGTGACACCTGAGTGTGAGTGACAACTGAGTGACACCTGAGTGTGTGTGACACCTGAGTGACACCTGAGTGTGTGTGACACCTGAGTGACACCTGAGTGTGAGTGACATCTGAGTGTGAGTGACACCTGAGTGACACCTGAGTGTGTGTGACACCTGAGTGACACCTGAGTGTGAGTGACACCTGAGTGTGTGTGACACCTGAGTGTGTGTGACACCTGAGTGACACCTGAGTGTGTGTGACACCTGAGTGTGTGTGACACCTGAGTGTGAGTGACACCTAAGTGTGTGTGACACCTGAGTGACACCTGAGTGTGTGTGACAGCTGAGTGTGTGACACCTGAGTGACAACTGAGTGTGAGTGACAGCTGAGTGACAGCTGAGTGTGTGTGACAGCTGAGTGTGTGTGACACCTGAGTGACACCTGAGTGACAACTGAGTGTGAGTGACAGCTGAGTGACACCTGAGTGTGAGTGACAGCTGAGTGACACCTGAGTGACAACTGAGTGTGAGTGACAGCTGAGTGACACCTGAGTGACAACTGAGTGTGAGTGACAGCTGAGTGACACCTGAGTGTGAGTGACAGCTGAGTGACACCTGAGTGTGTGTGACACCTGAGTGTGTGTGACACCTGAGTGTGTGTGACACCTGAGTGACACCTGAGTGTGTGTGACACCTGAGTGGCACCTGAGTGTGAGTGACACCTGAGTGACACCTGAGTGTGTGTGACACCTGAGTGACACCTGAGTGTGAGTGACACCTGAGTGTGAGTGACACCTGAGTGTGAGTGACACCTGAGTGACACCTGAGTGTGAGTGACACCTGAGTGACACCTGAGTGTGAGTGACACCTGAGTGTGAGTGACACCTGAGTGTGAGTGACAGCTGAGTGACACCTGAGTGTGTGTGACACCTGAGTGTGTGTGACACCTGAGTGACACCTGAGTGTGTGTGACACCTTAGTGTGTGTGACACCTGAGTGACACCTGAGTGTGTGTGACACCTGAGTGACACCTGAGTGTGTGTGACACCTGAGTGTGTGTGACACCTGAGTGACACCTGAGTGTGTGTGACACCTGAGTGACACCTGAGTGTGAGTGACACCTGAGTGACACCTGAGTGTGTGTGACACCTGAGTGACACCTGAGTGTGAGTGACACCTGAGTGTGAGTGACACCTGAGTGTGAGTGACACCTGAGTGACACCTGAGTGTGTGTGACACCTGAGTGTGAGTGACACCTGAGTGTGAGTGACACCTGAGTGTGAGTGACACCTGAGTGACACCTGAGTGTGTGTGACACCTGAGTGTGAGTGACACCTGAGTGTGAGTGACACCTGAGTGTGAGTGACACCTGAGTGTGAGTGACACCTGAGTGTGAGTGACACCTGAGTGACACCTGAGTGACACCTGAGTGTGAGTGACACCTGAGTGACACCTGAGTGTGAGTGACACCTGAGTGTGAGTGACACCTGAGTGTGTGTGACACCTGAGTGTGAGTGACAACTGAGTGTGAGTGACAACTGAGTGACACCTGAGTGTGAGTGACACCTGAGTGTGAGTGACACCTGAGTGTGTGTGACACCTGAGTGTGAGTGACAACTGAGTGTGAGTGACACCTGAGTGACACCTGAGTGTGAGTGACACCTGAGTGTGTGTGACACCTGAGTGACACCTGAATGTGAGTGACACCTGAGTGTGAGTGACACCTGAGTGTGTGTGACACCTGAGTGTGAGTGACACCTGAGTGTGAGTGACACCTGAGTGACACCTGAGTGTGAGTGACACCTGTGTGTGTGTGACACCTGAGTGTGAGTGACACCTGAGTGACACCTGAGTGTGAGTGACACCTGAGTGACACCTGAGTGTGAGTGACACCTGAGTGTGTGTGACACCTGAGTGTGAGTGACACCTGAGTGTGAGTGACACCTGAGTGACACCTGAGTGTGAGTGACACCTGAGTGTGAATGACACCTGAGTGTGTGTGACACCTGAGTGACACCTGAGTGTGAGTGACACTTGAGTGTGAATGACACCTGAGTGTGAGTGACACCTGAGTGTGAGTGACACCTGAGTGTGTGTGACACCTGAGTGTGTGTGACACCTGAGTGTGAGTGACACCTGAGTGTGAGTGACATCTGAGTGACACCTGAGTGTGAGTGACACCTGAGTGACACCTGAGTGACACCTGAGTGTGAGTGACACCTGAGTGTGAGTGACACCTGAGTGTGAGTGACACCTGAGTGACACCTGAGTGTGAGTGACACCTGAGTGTGAGTGACACCTGAGTGACACCTGAGTGTGAGTGACACCTGAGTGTGAGTGACACCTGAGTGACACCTGAGTGTGAGTGACAGCTGAGTGTGTGTGACACCTGAGTGACACCTGAGTGTGAGTGACAGCTGAGTGACACCTGAGTGTGTGTGACACCTGAGTGACACCTGAGTGTGTGTGACACCTGAGTGACACCTGAGTGTGTGTGACACCTGAGTGACACCTGAGTGTGTGTGACACCTGAGTGTGTGTGACACCTGAGTGTGAGTGACACCTGAGTGTGAGTGACATCTGAGTGACACCTGAGTGTGAGTGACACCTGAGTGTGAGTGACACCTGAGTGACACCTGAGTGTGTGTGACACCTGAGTGTGTGTGACACCTGAGTGACAACTGAGTGTGTGTGACACCTGAGTGACACCTGAGTGTGTGTGACACCTGAGTGACACCTGAGTGTGAGTGACACCTGAGTGACACCTGAGTGTGTGACACCTGAGTGACACCTGAATGTGAGTGACACCTGAGTGTGAGTGACACATGAGTGACACCTGAGTGTGTGTGACACCTGAGTGTGAGTGACACCTGAGTGTGAGTGACACATGAGTGTGAGTGACACCTGAGTGACACCTGAGTGTGAGTGACACCTGTGTGTGTGTGACACCTGAGTGTGAGTGACACCTGAGTGACACCTGAGTGTGAGTGACACCTGAGTGACACCTGAGTGTGAGTGACACCTGAGTGTGAGTGACACCTGAGTGTGTGTGACACCTGAGTGTGAGTGACACCTGAGTGTGAGTGACACCTGAGTGACACCTGAGTGTGAGTGACACCTGAGTGTGAGTGACACCTGAGTGTGTGTGACACCTGAGTGACACCTGAGTGTGAGTGACACTTGAGTGTGAGTGACACCTGAGTGTGAGTGACACCTGAGTGTGAGTGACACCTGAGTGTGTGTGACACCTGAGTGTGAGTGACATCTGAGTGACACCTGAGTGTGAGTGACACCTGAGTGTGAGTGACACCTGAGTGACACCTGAGTGTGAGTGACACCTGAGTGTGAGTGACACCTGAGTGACACCTGAGTGTGAGTGACACCTGAGTGTGAGTGACACCTGAGTGTGTGTGACACCTGAGTGACACCTGAGTGTGAGTGACAGCTGAGTGACACCTGAGTGTGTGTGACACCTGAGTGACACCTGAGTGTGTGTGACACCTGAGTGTGTGTGACACCTGAGTGTGAGTGACACCTGAGTGTGAGTGACATCTGAGTGACACCTGAGTGTGAGTGACACCTGAGTGTGAGTGACACCTGAGTGACACCTGAGTGTGTGTGACACCTGAGTGTGTGTGACACCTGAGTGACAACTGAGTGTGTGTGACACCTGAGTGACACCTGAGTGTGTGTGACACCTGAGTGACACCTGAGTGTGAGTGACACCTGAGTGTGAGTGACAGCTGAGTGACACCTGAGTGTGTGTGACACCTGAGTGTGTGTGACACCTGAGTGTGAGTGACAGCTGAGTGTGTGTGACAGCTGAGTGTGTGTGACACCTGAGTGACAACTGAGTGTGAGTGACAGCTGAGTGACACCTGAGTGACAACTGAGTGTGAGTGACAGCTGAGTGACACCTGAGTGACAACTGAGTGTGAGTGACAGCTGAGTGACACCTGAGTGACAACTGAGTGTGAGTGACAGCTGAGTGACACCTGAGTGTGAGTGACAGCTGAGTGACACCTGAGTGTGTGTGACACCTGAGTGTGAGTGACACCTGAGTGACACCTGAGTGTGTGTGACACCTGAGTGTGAGTGACAGCTGAGTGACACCTGAGTGTGTGTGACACCTTAGTGTGTGTGACACCTGAGTGACACCTGAGTGTGTGTGACACCTGAGTGACACCTGAGTGTGTGTGACACCTGAGTGTGTGTGACACCTGAGTGACACCTGAGTGTGTGTGACACCTGAGTGACACCTGAGTGTGAGTGACACCTGAGTGTGAGTGACACCTGAGTGTGAGTGACACCTGAGTGTGAGTGACACCTGAGTGACACCTGAGTGTGAGTGACACCTGAGTGTGTGTGACACCTGAGTGTGAGTGACACCTGAGTGACACCTGAGTGTGTGTGACACCTGAGTGTGAGTGACACCTGAGTGACACCTGAGTGTGTGTGACACCTGAGTGTGAGTGACACCTGAGTGACACCTGAGTGTGTGTGACACCTGAGTGTGAGTGACACCTGAGTGACACCTGAGTGTGTGTGACACCTGAGTGACACCTGAGTGTGTGTGACACCTGAGTGTGAGTGACACCTGAGTGACACCTGAGTGTGTGTGACACCTGAGTGTGAGTGACAGCTGAGTGACACCTGAGTGTGTGTGACACCTGAGTGTGTGTGACACCTGAGTGACACCTGAGTGTGTGTGACACCTTAGTGTGTGTGACACCTGAGTGACACCTGAGTGTGTGTGACACCTGAGTGACACCTGAGTGTGTGTGACACCTGAGTGACACCTGAGTGTGAGTGACACCTGAGTGACACCTGAGTGACACCTGAGTGTGAGTGACACCTGAGTGACACCTGAGTGTGTGTGACACCTGAGTGACACCTGAGTGTGAGTGACACCTGAGTGACACCTGAGTGTGTGTGACACCTGAGTGACACCTGAGTGTGTGTGACACCTGAGTGTGTGTGACACCTGAGTGACACCTGAGTGTGTGTGACACCTGAGTGACACCTGAGTGTGAGTGACACCTGAGTGACACCTGAGTGTGTGTGACACCTGAGTGACACCTGAGTGTGAGTGACACCTGAGTGTGAGTGACACCTGAGTGACACCTGAGTGTGAGTGACACCTGAGTGACACCTGAGTGTGAGTGACACCTGAGTGTGAGTGACACCTGAGTGACACCTGAGTGTGAGTGACACCTGAGTGACACCTGAGTGTGAGTGACACCTGAGTGACACCTGAGTGTGAGTGACACCTGAATGTGAGTGACACCTGAGTGTGAGTGACAACTGAGTGTGTGTGACACCTGAGTGACACCTGAGTGTGAGTGACAACTGAGTGTGAGTGACACCTGAGTGTGAGTGACAACTGAGTGACACCTGAGTGTGAGTGACACCTGAGTGACACCTGAGTGTGAGTGACACCTGAGTGACACCTGAGTGTGTGTGACACCTGAGTGACACCTGAGTGACACCTGAGTGTGTGTGACACCTGAGTGTGTGTGACACCTGAGTGACACCTGAATGTGAGTGACACCTGAGTGTGAGTGACACATGAGTGACACCTGAGTGTGAGTGACACATGAGTGACACCTGAGTGTGAGTGACACCTGAGTGACACCTGAGTGTGTGTGACACCTGAGTGACACCTGAGTGACACCTGAGTGTGTGTGACACCTGAGTGTGTGTGACACCTGAGTGACACCTGAATGTGAGTGACACCTGAGTGTGAGTGACACATGAGTGTGAGTGACACATGAGTGTGAGTGACACCTGAATGTGAGTGACACCTGAGTGTGTGTGACACCTGAGTGTGAGTGACACATGAGTGTGAGTGACACCTGAGTGACACCTGAGTGTGAGTGACACCTGTGTGTGTGTGACACCTGAGTGTGAGTGACACCTGAGTGACACCTGAGTGTGTGTGACAGCTGAGTGTGTGTGACACCTGAGTGACAACTGAGTGTGAGTGACAGCTGAGTGACACCTGAGTGTGAGTGACACCTGAGTGTGAGTGACAGCTGAGTGTGTGTGACACCTGAGTGACAACTGAGTGTGAGTGACAGCTGAGTGACAGCTGAGTGTGTGTGACAGCTGAGTGTGTGTGACACCTGAGTGACAACTGAGTGTGAGTGACAGCTGAGTGACACCTGAGTGTGTGTGACACCTGAGTGTGTGTGACACCTGAGTGTGAGTGACAGCTGAGTGTGTGTGACACCTGAGTGACACCTGAGTGTGAGTGACAGCTGAGTGACACCTGAGTGTGTGTGACACCTGAGTGACAGCTGAGTGTGTGTGACACCTGAGTGACACCTGAGTGTGAGTGACAGCTGAGTGACACCTGAGTGTGTGTGACACCTGAGTGACAACTGAGTGTGAGTGACACCTGAGTGTGAGTGACACCTGAGTGACACCTGAGTGTGTGTGACACCTTAGTGTGTGTGACACCTGAGTGACACCTGAGTGTGTGTGACACCTGAGTGTGTGTGACACCTGAGTGACACCTGAGTGTGTGTGACACCTGAGTGACACCTGAGTGTGAGTGACACCTGAGTGACACCTGAGTGTGAGTGACACCTGAGTGTGAGTGACACCTGAGTGTGTGTGACACCTGAGTGTGAGTGACACCTGAGTGTGAGTGACACCTGAGTGACACCTGAGTGTGTGTGACACCTGAGTGTGAGTGACACCTGAGTGACACCTGAGTGTGTGTGACACCTGAGTGACACCTGAGTGTGAGTGACACCTGAGTGTGTGTGACACCTGAGTGACACCTGAGTGTGAGTGACACCTGAGTGTGAGTGACACATGAGTGTGAGTGACACCTGAGTGTGAGTGACACCTGAGTGACACCTGAGTGTGAGTGACACCTGAGTGACACCTGAGTGTGAGTGACACCTGAGTGTGAGTGACACCTGAGTGTGTGTGACACCTGAGTGTGAGTGACACCTGAGTGTGAGTGACACCTGAGTGACACCTGAGTGTGAGTGACACCTGAGTGTGAGTGACACCTGAGTGACACCTGAGTGTGAGTGACACCTGAGTGACACCTGAGTGTGAGTGACAACTGAGTGTGAGTGACACCTGAGTGTGAGTGACACCTGAGTGACACCTGAGTGTGAGTGACACCTGAGTGTGAGTGACACCTGAGTGACACATGAGTGTGTGTGACACCTGAGTGTGAGTGACACCTGAGTGTGAGTGACACCTGAGTGACACATGAGTGTGTGTGACACCTGAGTGTGAGTGACACCTGAGTGTGAGTGACACCTGAGTGTGAGTGACACCTGAGTGTGAGTGACACCTGAGTGACACCTGAGTGTGAGTGACACCTGAGTGTGTGAGACACCTGTGTGACACCTGAGTGTGAGTGACACCTGAGTGTGTGAGACACCTGCGTGACATCTGAGTGTGTGTGAAACTTGTGTGTGTGACACGTGACACCTGAGTGTGTGTGACACCTGAGTGTGTGTGACATCTGAGTGTGTGTGACATCTGAGTGTGTGTGACATCTGAGTGTGAGTTTGAGAGCTGATGGATGTGGAAGAGGACAGGGTGCACCTTTCTCAGTGTGTTACATGTCTCTGCTGAGCAGCACCATGATGTGTTAATAATCATCTGAATGTGAAGCTCAGCAGCCGACTCTTCCTCACATTAACACTCTTACTTAACACTCACGTCTCTGGCTCCAAACACGCTCACGGAACCGAGATTGCGCAGAAGAACGTGATGAATGGTGAAGCTCTCAGAAAGCTGGTGTTTTTCTTGTTTCCTCCCACCTACGTGTCGGAGCTCCCGCTCACGGTTCTGCTGTGGTTCTTTCTTTCTATCCGTCACAACTGACACCAACACACAATAAAACAGGAGTTTAAAATAAACGCCTCAGTTTACTGCTATACAATCTGCAGAAATGGTCTAGATAAGTGTTCCTGCCTCAGAGACAGAAGCCTAGATTTTTCCTGCAGTGGCGCTGGAATCGATCCTGCGACAGAGTTCCTCCTCTGGAGCAGAACCGTGATTTAAAACTCAACACTGACATGAAAACACTGAGATTTTAATTACAAACTCATTCTCCTTCATTGGGAAACTGCGCTTCACTCCAGAATCACCTGCACTGAGACTTCCTTTATTTCTCTCTCTGAGGAGGAAACACACACACGCACACACACGCACACACACGCACACACACGCACACACACGCACACACACACACGCACACACACGCACACACACACGCACGCACACACGCACACGCACACACACGCACGCACACACACACACACGCACACACACACACACGCACACACACGCACGCACACACACACACACACACACGCACACACACGCACACACGCACACACACACGCACACACGCACACACACACGCACGCACACAATCATTTCACCTCTGATCACCTCTGATTGCTTTGTCAAAGAGGTGTGTGTGTGTGTGTGTGTGTGAGGTGGAAAATTGATTATAGATTTCTTTTGTTCCCCCCTCCACACACACACACACACACACACACACACCTCTTTGCCTGCTTTCTTTTATTTCTTTCTCATAATAGTTCCACATTCTCGTGTTTGCAATTGTTTCACTCGATATTTTTTTTTATAAACACGACAAACACACATCCTAGTAAACACGCTAATCTACAGACTAGCATCGTAGTAAACACGCTAATCTACAGACTAGCATCGTAGTAAACAAGCCAATCAAAGCGGTGTTTCTTTGACAGTTTTATAGAATAAAGGATTGCGACTGAAGTGAAAATGAATCAGTTTTTCAGCTCTAACAGGAGAAGAGTTGAACTCTTTAACGGAATTAAAAGTCGTGTTTGTTCGCTTATTTCTTATGAATTTATTTATTTTTTGTTCACATTGGTAGCGATGAAGCTGTTTGGTATAGAAATGTGCCGGAACATTCCGTGAGTGCCGCGCTGACAGTGAAGGATCGCGCTGTGAGTCTCGGACTGTGTGGAGGAGAGCAGCGAGCTAACCACACGTTCCTTTTCTCCAAACGATTAGAAAATTAATTGCTTCTTTAATTAAAGATAAAGCCGGTGGCTCCGTCAAGGCCACTCATGTGAGACTGAAGTCACTCTCTTTGTGTTCTTCTTCTACAAAGTCCTCATTTATTCGTCCTCAAAAGAGCGACGTGGTGATTTTCTAAACCAGGACATAGAGAGTTTCCTGATTAAACACAGCGCAGGCGACTTTATCGCTTTTCAAAATGACGTTATTCTCCTCACTCAGCAAAATAATTACTTGCTTTAACAGAGAATGAGAAGAAATTAAACTACATGTGATTTTAGTATGTTCACTATATCGCTAATTTCTTTTTGAAAGCAAACTAACCTGTTTATTATAACGATGATTATGTTAAAAGCATGTCAAATTTGTATCTGCAAAAATGCAAAAGATTTATTTTTCTTCCTTTAGGACAGTGACGAATGCAGACAAAACGCAACTAAGAACTCGACTCAAGCTTCAGCATCATCCATGGAGGCCATGTCTCCATTCCTGAAGAAGAAAGCACACATCCTGGAGGTTCTTCGTAAGCTGGAGGAATCGGATCCCCTGAAGTTTCATCCATCGGCTTGCTACCATCATCATCCTCACACACAGTCACTTTTAGCAGGAGAAGTGACTAGCATGCTGAACCCGAGTCCACATCAGCATCAGTGTAGACAGTCCAGTTCAGATTCCGATCTTCATGAACACACTCATGGTATCAATGAGGGACAACAGGACAGCCGTGCATCCTTTGGAGGTTGTCCATCTTGTCTTATCCTGCAGCAGAGATCAAGCCTGGAGTTGCTTAAGGGTAATCAAGCACTCAGTGTGCCATCAGGTTCTGGTAAAGATGAAAAGAAGGGTCAGATGCGGTCAGAAGAGTGCGCTGCTGAAAAAGCACTAGGTCAAGACAAATCCAATCAGCCTAGCTCAGAAGATCCAAAGAGTGAGTGCAACAAGAGACAATCAAGCAAGATTTCGCCTTCAAAGTCAAAAGGTACCAATAAATATCAACAGGATAAGAAATCTGAAACTATTTCATCACCAAAGGGGGGGAGGATGAAGGAGTCTCTCAAAGTTGCCACATCATCTGAGAAACAAAAGCCTGAGATCTGCAATGGAGACTTCTCATCCTCTAAAGAAACTGCAGTCTCCAATAAAGCATCAGTTGGATCGTATTCTTCAGCCTCATTGCCAGAGAAAAGTACAGCAGCGTTTTCACAGCAGCAGGATGCAGAAAAAAGTCCAGTGTCCTTGTGTGGTGAATCCAAACCTTCAACATCAATGCTCCTGAAGTTGCTCAGGATACCCTCAGCATCTGAGAAAATGGCATCACGCTTGAGTCCTCAACTGACACGTAACTCAAAAATCCCATGCAGAAACTACGAAATGCCGACACGTAAGGCAACAACAACAGAACGAACTGTCAGCCCTAAAACAGGTTCTCACCCTGGCACCCATTCAGCCCCAACATCTCCACCAAATCCTGAGGAAACATCTTCCATTAATATAAGAGTTCCAGGGTTAAGTAGTCAGTCTCCCCCTAAACCTAGCAAGGATTCTAAAGCAGGTGCTCAGGTACCTCACTATGAAAATGTTGTTGGTGCATCCACTTCCAGCTCCACCACGGCTACCAAAGACAGCACAGAACTTTCTGAAAAGCAAAAAATTAACTGGAGAGATGAAAAGGTCCTCAATCCACTTTCCTCTGAATCTTCAACGAGCACTAGTGAGTCTTCTTCCTCCTCATCAGATCAGGACACAGACACAGAAAGTCCAGTTTGGCAAAGATCTCAGCAGCATTTCAGCCTCCCAAACTCATCATCATCTGCAAATAAGTCCCAAAGGATGAGCTACCCCGGCATGAAGGATGGATATAATGAAAGAGGACCTACAGCTGCATCTCCAAAGGGTGGATCTTCTAGTGCATCTCAGGTTGTGGTCAAAAGAAGAGACAGACAACCATCGGTGCAAGGCAGGAGAGAAATCATCAGCAGCTACAGTGAGACGAGTTATCATCCCTTCAAAGAACGTTTAGCAGTTCTTGGAAGACTGCAGAATGTAGAAGATCTGCATCAGCCTGGAGTAAAAAGAGGGGCACAAGGTAATGTTAGCAGAGCTGCTGCATCTGCTGGGAAAGGAGAACGAAGCAAAACAGCAGATAGACAAATCGAGAGAATCACAATGGAGCAGCGCAAACACACTGGCTCGCTCGAAGGAAAATCATATCCTAAAAATAGCTTCAGCAATTATGCCAAGGTCCACTCATCATCATCATCATCAGCTGCAGCAGTAGCAGAAAGGAAGTACATCACAAAGCCACAGAGTCAGAAGACCAGAGCAGGATTGCCTTCAACATCCTCATGTGAAACTCTTGTAGTAATGCGAAGCTACGGGAAGTGTCCCAATCCCATGAACAAAACTGTACCAAGTCCCCAGAGCAGTCCTACCAGAGGGCAATCCAAGTCTCCATCCAAGGCTGGAAATGCCTCTTCTTATCCTCGAGGAATGAAACCAGTTCAGGAAGAGCATCTGATCCTTCAGAAGCATCAGTCACCCAAAACCGCTGCTGGGAAGAAAAAGACTTTTACACATGTAGACACCTTCCCTTCTCCCCTTCCATCCAAATCTGCACTCGACTTGGCCAAGTCCCCTCAGGACAAAAGACCTTCTGTCCCACAGTCCTCCATCGAGCAGAAGGTGATGCGAGGAATCCAGGAGAACGTGCTTAAACTGCAGGAACAGGATCGAGGACATGCTGTAGAAACGAAACAGAAAGCATCCAATGGGATTGCGAGTTGGTTTGGACTGAAGAAAAGCAAACTTCCTGCCCTGAGTCGCAAACCTGAAATGTCCAAAATCAAATCAAACACGTCTTCATCATCCGCTTCCTCAGGAACCAAAGACATCTCAGGGGCCAAGGGAGGGTCCAGGAAGGTAGTGGAAAGTTTAAACATCTCAAAGCTCATGGAGAAGGCAGAAGATTTACGGAAGGCTTTGGAGGATGAAAGGGTTTATGTGAAAGGAGTCGGAATTCCGCTGGACCGTTCAGCGAGAGGACGCTCCTGTGAAGTTATTGTGGACCAAACACAAGGGCAGTTATCTCTGATGTACACAGGAGTGACGGGGGACAGCTTCATGCAGCAGCTGCTCAACAGGTAGAGACCTGAAACATAGAAAATGGACAGGTGATGATCAGTTAGAACAAACTGTCTCATATTTTATTAATATGCTACCAAGCAATTCAGACATGTCTGGTCCATGATCTCTGAAAAAAAAAAAACAATCTTTAGAGACAGATACAAATGTGAGCATGTATGAAATCCTGGTAAACATTTGGTAAATATTTCATATTATGCTACTGGACATTAACTGTTAAAAACCGGCTCCTGTTTATGAACGCTTTTGTCCACTTCTCTGTGCATTATACTTCCTGCCTGATGATTTATTTATTAATATATGTTTGTTGTTAAATGAAAATGTTTTATTTGCTAACAGGGTGGATGAAAGAGGAGCCTCCAGTTTCGGCATCATGCACAGGCGTCTTTCCTTCGACTCTAAAAGGTCACATCCTGTTTTCAGCCATCAGCAAAGCTGCGTCCGTCAAACCAGGAGCGGAGAGGAGATCAAAGTAAATACTGACTGAGATTTCATAAACCAGTTTGGAGTATAACGTAATTCTGATTAGGAAAAGGTAGACAAAGTACCATATTTTCCAGATGAAGGGTTAGTCTGGAGTTTGAACTGCTTTAAACTGCAAAGAGAAGCCCAGACTTCATGGATTACTGATAGAGCAGTATTTTAGGGATCTCCACCCAGGATGGAGTTATTCAGACAATTAGCTATTCTTTAATCCACACAGAGCCGTAGCGTTACACCAGAGAACACGCCGCGGTGTTAGCGTGGCGCTCATGTCGTCAGTCAGGTTTCTGCTCTGCATTGGCTGTTGGTTTGAGTCAAAAGATTTCCATATTAAAGCCCCAGACAAGCGACACACTGCTGAATCCCCTGATCCTCTAGCGCTCTTATTTGTTCTTAATGTAATTTAAAGCCTCTTCATTGGCTACCCTGTAACTCAGTTGAGTTAGCTTGCTGTAAAGTCGCTCAGGCTTTTTATTTAACTCAGTTTTTTTCCTTGTTAAAGTGAACGGTTTAATCTACAGTCGCAACTCGAACTCCTCTTCTCACACACGGCACCTGACCTTGAGACGCTCAGAGACGCCGTCTGTCTTCTGTCTGCTTCCTTCGTATGAGTGTTTATTAGTCACTTGTGTGTTTGGGTTTTATAGGAGAGCGCAGACGGATGGCCGTGTTAATGAACTGAGACTACTTTGGGCGTAAATCGTGTTACTGCTCGGTCTCATAAGCCTGTTTGTGAAATTGCATTTGGGACTCGAGTGACATTGTGAATGCTGTTTGCTGTGAATCTCTCTAATTATTCATGCAGCTGAAAACATGGAGTCATGTGAACAATGTGCGTTTGTCAAGTCGTTTATTTCCTGCTAACGTCCTGCGAGTCCTCCATCACATTAGCCACGAACAGCCGTATTAGCGTAACTACTGGAATTTACTGTAAACAGACCCACAAATGAATGGATTACACAACGTTTATAACATACACTCTGAAATATCTGGAGGTGTCTTTAGCCCTTCTTATTCTTCAGATATTTCAGATTTTAGTCGTCACTTTGGTCTAAATTTCTACTAAATTCACTTTTAGTTAAGAAAATCCTTTCTGTCCACAGCAAACTGAAGTGTTTAAGACAAACCCAGAACTCAGAAAATTACATGAGTTGGAAATTTCCAGATGTTTATATTATACTGCAACTGAAAATGTATTTAATAACATCTTCATTTGCGGTAAACTCTTTATTTCTGACCGTTTAAAAAATAATCAACAAAACAACAACTACTGCTAGACTACACAAAAAATTACGATGCTGGATTCTGAATAAAACTGAGTGTAGCTCCTCCTCCTTATTCACTGGGCCCTATTAGCATAGAGACGCTGTACCACATGACACACCCCTGGAGCTCGAGGTTCTGCAGAAGAAGAAAAGAAGAAACCCCAGAATGTTGTGACTGAATTCTGAAACGACCCGAAAGGACACATTTTTTGCTAAACAGTTGTTTATTATTAAGTGCAGCTTGCTACACTAGAGAAAAATCCACATTTCAATAAGACTTGTGCAGCTACTGCTACAAACACCTGTCTGTCTGTGTGGATAACTCAAACATCTGGATTACATTACACATCAAAAGTTCTGAAGTAAATATTCATGTAAAACTGAGAAAGTTGCTAAAAGGCGGAGCTGGAGTTCCCAAGTTTCTGACTGATTCAAGTTTCTGATCTTTAGAAGGTTTTCAAGTCACGAAGGTTCTTTACTGACGCCCCGTGTTTTCCACTTCCTCTCTAAGTCTGTATTTTTATCCTCTCTCGCTCCGTCAGTGCTCGGAAATGAGCCGAGGCGATGACGTGACGTCTGACGAGAGCCTGGCCGAGTCCGTCAGCTCGCAGCACTTTAAAGGTGAGAAGAGTATTCCAGTTCCTCAATCACTTCTATCTGTCACTAGGATCTGTTACTTGGTGGAATCATTTTACTGTTCTGTCCAGAACTCCAGAACACACACACACACAAACACACACACACACACACACACACACACACAAACACACACACAGTTATATGGAGACATCTGATGGTTATTTTCCAGTCTGTGTATTACCCATAATGCAATGCTAAAATGGCATGTGCTAATTTCTCTACAAACTCACAAGATAAAAAGCAACATTTACATGTCTGGACTTAGCAGATGGTTTTATCCAAAGTGTCTTACAAATGAGGACGTATTGTGTGAACAGAGCGTTTGGGACACAGCCAGAGCCGCGCCGGACCTCACCGCAGGATGACAGAGCTATAACCTTTACCTCAACATTTGTCTTTAGTTTCTGACACAAATTGTAATTGGCTCTCGCTCTGATGGATCTTTTCCCCTCAGGCTGTAGGCGACACTACGCTGGTTTTGTCACTTAATTTTGTTTTATGTCACTTAATGCTCACCTCGGGAGGCCAATATGTGCACAAGGCCAATAAGTGTTGGAGCTAAAGTGCAGGTCATTTATTAAAGAGCCGCAGCGTGAGAGGAACCGCCGCGCTTCCTGCTTCAGATATTACGCTAGTGTACACTCCAGACCTTACGGGAACTTCCTGCGTCTTTATAACCACTCCAATGAAACACGCTGATATTCACACGACCCGTCGTTTAACACCACGGCCCCGAGAACCACAGACCCCACACGCTCCTGTTTACTGGGTTCAGCTGTAACCATGACGACCAGCGCGAAGAGCAGTGAAGGTTAGAGCGTTCAGGATGTGACTGAAAATAAAATCACACAGCAGGAGGAGATGGAACTGAAGACTTTAATATTATTTAGTGATAATAATGAAATTCTGCTGGACACTGTGGACTGAAATGTTTAAATGTATTTTTTTATTATTTTGAAGAATGTAAATAAAGAAAGAATGAAAATAATAAATTTAAATAAAATAATAAAAATAAAGAATATAAAACTGTAAATGGAAGAAATTACGACTTACATCTTTAAGACTGAATAAAATATTAAACACAGATAAATAAAAACTTTATATCCTGCACTAATGTGTAAAATGTAACAATCTGTGTAATCTAAAAATCTAGTGTAATCTGTGTAAAACTGATTAGAGTTGCTTTATAAAAATAAATAAAACTCTAAAGCGTATTTTCTCCCACTCTGTCTGCCCCTCAGGCTCCATGCGCACTCTGGACAGTGGGATCGGGACGTTTCCGCTTCCCGACTACATGAACAGCGCTGCCGGAAAACTCAACCCTAAACTCCACGGCTCGTCTGTTTCTCACCAAGCGGCAATGAAACCTCGAAAAACACGAACCCTGGAGGGAGGACTAGCGTCTTTAGATGAAGTGAACACTTCTGTACTCTACACTTCTCCACTAGAGGCCAAGGGAACCAGTGTGCATCTGTCCAGCACCATCCACGAAGGTGTGTAGGGTTTATTACATGACATTTTCGTAATGGCTACATTAAGTTCGAAACAGCTACATTAGTTCTCTTCATGCATTTTCTACAAATTTGCATATTTACGCATATTTATCTCTCCTTCCTGTCTTAACGAGGATTTATTTTCTTTATTTTAAATGCTTCTTTTACAGACATTGATGTCTATGGAGATCATTTTCAAGCCCCACCCACTGCAAACTGGGTGTTTCCCAAATCGAGAGGCTCAGAGGGACAGGCGGAGCCACCGAGCCAACAAACTCCATCCAAGCAGGTACGAAAATCAGCCCCAGCGGTGACGCTGAGAGACTTTATTAAGAGTTTATAACACCACACAGAGGTAATAACACTCACTCAGAGTGTAGAATTACACACGTTTCTACATTTAATTCTCATTAACTCTAAAGTCTCATCCTTAACTTCATAAAGATTTTTTTCTCATAGCTGCTGTGCTGTGATGCTAATCACTGATAGCGATCTCAGTGCTAAGCTAACACTAGCAGGCCTTCAGGTTACACCACTGTATCTGATGCTGGGTGTTTTTATAAAACTTGCTGTCTGGTTTATTTTATTGTTTATTTTTTAAAATAATTAGAAAAGTGTTGTTAAATCCACAGAGCAGTACTGATAAATATCATCATCATCACCATCTTCATCATCATCTTTATTTATGTAACACTGTTTAAACTGAGTTTAAAATGCTGTACATTTAAACATACTTAATTGTTTTAAATATTTAATGTAGATTTATTTTAATAATCAGAAATGTAACTCTATAACACTCTATAATCCTAATACTCCATAACTCTATAACACTCTATAATCCTAATACTCCATAACTCTATAACACACTATAACTCTCCATAACTCTATAACACTCTATAATCCTAATACTCCATAACTCTATAACACTCTATAATCCTAATACTCCATAACTCTATAACACACTATAACTCTCCATAACTCTATAACACTCTATAATCCTAATACTCCATTACACTTTATAACTTTATAACACACTACAACACTCTATAACATTCCATAACTCAATAATATTCTATAATCCTCTATAACACTCTATAATGTAGCTAATTAGATGAATAATGAAATAAAAATTCTAATATTAGTAACTTGATAAAATGTGTGTGTGTGTGCGATAAAATACTTATTGCTAACATCCAGCAGTTGCTTTATTTGTCTCTAACAGTACGTCACGTCACAACAACTTTTTAAATATTATAAATTTTTAATCTATTAATGAACACATCATACTTTTATAGAGAAAATCCACAGCTGAAAGTCTTGAACCATTTTTCTTTAAAGAACCATCGATACGGTAAAACACCTCCTTGATGCTCCTATAGAACTGTAGAAGAATCTAGGAGGTTTTGCTAAGCATGCAGTATTTACAGAACCTGTAACAGAACCTGTAGCGGGTGGATCCCTCATGATCCCTCATGCTTGAGTGGTTTTCTTTAAGGCTTTACGTCTGTAGACGTGTGCAGGACGGTTCCCTGAAGAACCTCAGAGGCATCAATAAGATCCCCAATGGAGTTTGAGTCCACCTTTTCTAAACATCTTCTTCCTGTGCTGTAGGGTTCCCGTTTCTCCAGAGAGATAACTCAAGGAACCCTTAAAGGTAAATTCATATTATTAATTAATAATCATAGAAGTAGTAAGTACACACACACACACACACACACAGACAGACACTTAGCAGTACCTTCTCCAGGTCGTTGCATATAAAGGAACCCTGAAATGTTCAGTGTACATCCCTAAAAGTGATCAGAGATTCCAGATAGAACCTAATCTAAGAACCTTCCAGAAACCCCTACAATGTGTACACACACACACACACACACTCTTTCCCCTGTAATTTAATCTACAAAACCGTTTTATTTTATTATTATTATTATTTTATTGTAATTGATTAATTGACCTAATTGTTTGATGAACTGATTTTCTTTCTCTGAGGTTTCATGTCTCTTCAGCATGTGATGATTCCTCACTGAAGCATGAAGTAAAATCTCACACTGCACACTTTGGTGATGATCTGCATGTAAACAACAACAACACAAAACACTAGACTGTAATAACTCTAATGCTGAATCACTGCAACACTGAAGGGACAAACCCTCCCGGCTCCACAGCAGGGTCAGAGCCGGACAGAATGGACATCACGGAGGATAAAAAGCGTGAGAGAGAAACAGAGCGTTTCTGCGATTCAGGAACAGAGTTTATATTTCCAGAGGCCTGAAAACTTCTTATCTTTAATAACTTCTTCAGTAACTTGTTCTTCGTCTGAATCTCTCTCTCTCTTTCCTTTAAATGTGTGTAAAATTGCTGCGTTTCCCAAAAGGTTGAGTGTGTGTGTGCTCCATCACGGAGACACCTGAGGCAGTGTTTTCTCATAAGAATGAATCAGAAGATGCTCCTGTCAGATATCGAGCCAGATATTGATTCACAGCCAGCATTAGGCCTTTATTTATTTATTTATTTATTTTTGGGGAACAGTTTTACATTGCAGTGAAATAGCTAATTAATATTGTGTCATTTTAAAAGCAATCACAATTCTACTGTAAGAATGACCAAAATATAAATATACAATTATAACAAATCAATAATAATTATATTTTTTCAGGTAATAGGTCTGAAGTAGCTCCGCAGCGTAATTTACACTCCTCAGCAGTGTCCGACTCCTACACATGACTCTAATAAAGCATTATAACAATAAGGAGCTTCATTCACAGCAGAGATGTGTGCTACTAGATAATAACACCTAATAAACTAGGGCTAGGGTAGAAGGGCAGAAGCACTAGATAGGCTGCCTATTAGATTTAGAGGAAGAAGGAGAATCACACTGAGACAGAACTTCAGGATATTTTACAGCAAGGAACAAAACACTGTTTCTGTCTTCAGTCAGTATTTTCTAGCCCTGATTGTTTTCAGTGTTTAAGATGGTGGTCTACACATTAGTGAAGAACTCATAACCTTTCACACAAAAAAATCTACATTAATTTACTAATCTGAAGTGAGAAAATCCCGTAACTCGAACATCAGGAACTTTCCTACATTAAACACGAGTCTCTGAACACGCCCACAGATTCGTAAATAATAACACCACAATTATTTCAAGCACTCACCTGATCATCTGGAGATGATCTGGAGGCTGAATCCTGGATGATGTCAAAGATTGGCTCTTCTCTCCAGGTGGGAGGGGCATACTCTCCCTCCCTGTCGATCACAGACATAGTAGCCAATCGTGCATCCGTGAGCTAACGTATGTGGAAGAGGGCACAGAGCTCTTTCCTTTCAGCAGCAGGGCGAAAACATGTGAAACTTCACCCTCCCCTGACCGTAGCTGCCCTGTGATAGGACAGAGCTGACCGGTGGGCGGGAATCAGCCAGGACTAAACTGTGCAGAAATCAAAAAGAAGAGTAATCAGGTTTTGAAACTCTGAAACACATTTCAAACTAAAGTGCATTAATAATAAAAACCCAGTGAAGAAGAGTGAAGAGGAGGAGGTTCACAGAGACAGGAGGAAGTTCTTGAGTGAAGCTTCTTCCATCACTGAGGATCTCTGAAGCTCGGAGATCTCAGTATGAGGAGATCATCTCTAAATCCCTGTACATACACAGGAACTTCACCTGTACTGATCTCCACTCTGCTCTCATTTCTACACATCAGCTTCAGTTTACTCTTTCATTTAGTTCTGATGTCTTTTCTCTTTTTTCATCATCTAGCATGTTTTCATTTCCCATTTTCATTTGATCCACACATCCCATCACTTTATGTACTGCTTTTTATGCTGTGCAGATTTCAGCCGCATGAATATGATTACACACTGCTCACGTAAACCTGTTCATCACACCTGAAACATACCTGATGAGTGTATAAGGGATTGTATCAGGTAGAAAAAATAACACAACAGCTGCTTCAAGACAACAAAATCTTCTGTTAGAGCACTGACTTTTTATATCGAATGTGTCTGTGTGTGTGTCTGTGTGTGTGTGTGTGTCTGTGTGTGTGTGTTTAAGAGAGAAAGAGCTTTATCTCTTTTCAATAACACGTCAATAAAGAGAATGTCAGTGTGTCTTTTGAAGGATGATTAGAGAAGGCAGTGTAGGAGATTAGAACAGCACTGACCTCCATCATTCTTCAACACACACCAAAGGCTCAGCACCAGCTGTGTGTGTGTGTGTGTGTGTTACACACTGGACAGATAAAATGAGATGACAAAGAGAAGAAAGAGAAAAAGAAAAACGTGTCACTGAGCATCTAAACACTGATGATTAACCTCTGCTTCTTTCTGATTGGGTCAGTGGTTGCCATGGAAACTGAAGAGCCAAGAACATTGATGGAGGATCTTCACCATCAGATGTTGCACTGCAAACAGTCTCTATTATTTTACACACACACACACACACACACACACACTCATGAAAACACTCTAGTGTTTTAGAGCAGCAGGGTGATTATTAGCTCCTCGCTCTTGTCCTGTTTTTAAATAAATCTCCCAGTGATGCGTTCAATAAACATCGACGTCACGACTTTGCAGAGAGTTTAGACTCAGAGTTTCAGATGTGTGTGTGTGTGTGTGTACATGAGTCTTAGACTTATAAACAAGTAAATATCTGATTTTAATGTTGTTACGTTGCTGCTATAGTCCTGATTACATTCTGGGAAAACGTCAGACGGTGATGTCACTGTGCGTGATTTCTGTTCACTTTTCTTTAAACACGTTGTGCAGTTTATAGAGACAGTTTACTCGGCTGCTGCTGCTGATGAGAGTTGATGTGTGTGGACTTGTGCCATTTTGTTAAAATCGACTCTGAAATGAAGTTTAGCTGCAAAACTGGAAAGAGTTTAGAGACATCTACTGTTCTGTAAGATGACATAACGTCAAGAGCGGAGCCAGGCAGCTAGAAGTGGGCGGAGCCAGACAGTAATTTTTGGAAGTGTGTGTGTGTCCTATTTGGTTTGTGTCAATTAACTTTAATCATTATTATTGGAATGAAGCTCTGTGTTGTTGTTTTGTTTTTTTTCCACAGATTTTGGATAAAGTTCCTCAGGTTCCTCGTGATGTGGAACCTAGAAACGTTTCACCGTCAGGAGGACGACGGGGGAAGGGTCGGAGTCATGGAGCCCAGGACACGCTGAAAGATGGAAATGCAGATTTAATGAAGGAACGAAGTGATGAACTTTTATCTCCTAACCGGCCTCAAGCATCTGAAACCCCAGAATCCCTCAGCGACTCACTGTATGACAGTCTGTCCTCGTGCGGAAGTCAGGGATAAAAATAAATAAATAAATAAATAAATAAATGAATAAATAAAGAGGAAAAAACAAGAACTCATCTCCTGCTGACAATCCAAAAGCAGGAACTGATCCTTCAGCAGATCTCACACCAACTGAACACCTGACTTCTATCCACATTTTCAGTTTGGATGAAATATTTCTGACCAGAAAGACCAGGTGTGAGAAAAAACATGAGCTTCCTCATGTTCCTCATGAACATGAGCATCCTGCACCACACACACACACACACACGCACACACACACACACACACGCACACACACACCTCTCTCTCTCCTATCCATGAACACCATACATGTGTTTTGTTTTAAGTAACATATTCACGCACGTTTCTATCCACTGACAGAAAAAATAAACAAAAGCATGACCTCAAGACGTCAGCTGGAGAACAGTGAGGAACTGACCACAGCAATGAGGAGGAACACCACACTGAGTTTTACCTCTGATTAGCCTGCGGAAAATAACATGGAATAAAAATACTCTGACCTTTCACATATTATAGAAATATTTAAATCCCACAGTTTTAAAGAAGAGTTCCAGAGAAAAGGGCGGGGTCTGAGTGAGGGGTGGGGTGTGAGTGAGGGTGGAGTCTGTTCAAGGGGTGTGGTCTGAGTGAGGGGCGGTGTCAGCTGGGTGAGAAAATAGTGTATGTGCAATTACATATAAATAAATATAAAAATATCTATCAAGAGTCGGGATAATATCCTGAGGTAATGAATTATTTCCTGCTCTCTCTCACTCTCTCTCACACACGCACACACACACACACACACACACACACACTGTGCCGAGTTTAATACGCTTCTATTGATGATATTTTCCCTATTTCGTTAAAAATCTGTCATGTTTGAATGTTTGTTTCTTGCGGTGTCGTCTCGGTTCCTGATGTTATTCTTTTATATTATTTATTTACATTTTGTTTATATGGATTTGTTCTTTATATCTAATGGACTTTCTGTATCTTGTGCACTGAAGTTTTCCCTGTGAATAATAATAATAATAATAATAATAATAATAATAATAATAATAATAATAACGGAATTTATGGTGCTGTGTAAATAAATAGCATTTCTGAAGAAGACAAACTAAAGAGCCATAAATAAATAAATAATAAACAATGGGCACAATGACACATCAGTTCATTTACAGTGAAAATCTAAGACATTCTCTCGCTCACAAACACACACACACACACACCTCCTCTCTGTATCCATGTTATTTTTGTTATTTTAATAAGCTAAGCTTTGTTCTGTTTTCTCTTGATTTATTTTTATATTTAAATCTTTACTGGTCTGTGTGTGTGTGGGGGGGAGTCAGTTGTAAAAATGTTGTAAAAATTCCCTGAAATACAGACTCATTATCATATTCCTGATGACTGACAGTTTATCTGCTAAAGTGCCCATCATCTCTAACACACTTCATTACACACTCTGTTACACACTTCATTACACACTGTTACACACCTCATTACACACTCTGTTACACACTTCATTACACACTGTTACACACCTCATTACACACTCTGTTACACACTTCATTACACACTGTTACACACCTCATTACACACTCTGTTACACACTTCATTACACACTCTGTTACACACTTCATTACACACTGTTACACACCTCATTACACACTCTGTTACACACCTCATTACACACTCTGTTACACACTTCATTACACACTCTGTTACACACCTCATTACACACTCTGTTACACACTTCATTACACACCCTGTTACACACCTCATTACACACTCTGTTACACACCCTGTTACACACCTCATTACACACTCTGTTACACACCTCATTACACACTCTGTTACACACCCTGTTACATACCTCATTACACACTCTGTTACACAACTCATTACACACTCTGTTACACACCTCATTACACACTCTGTTACACACCCTGTTACACACCTCATTACACACTCTGTTACACATCTCATTACACACCCTGTTACACACCTCATTACAAACTCTGTTACACACCTCATTACACACCCTGTTACACACCTCATTACACACTCTGTTACACACCTCATTACACACTCTGTTACACACCTCATTACAAACTCTGTTACACACCTCATTACACACTCTGTTACACACCTCATTACACACTCTGTTACACACCTCATTACAAACTCTGTTACACACCTCATTACACACCCTGTTACACACCTCATTACAAACTCTGTTACACATCTCATTACACACCCTGTTACACACCTCATTACACACTCTGTTACACATTCTGTTACACACCTCATTACACACCCTGTTACACACCTCATTACACACTCTGTTACACACCTCGTTACACACCCTGTTACACACCTCATTACACACTCTGTTACACACTCTGTTACACACCTCATTACACACTCTGTTACACATTCTGTTACACACCTCATTACACACTCTGTTACACACTCTGTTACACACCTCATTACACACTCTGTTACACATTCTGTTACACACCTCACTACACACACTGTTACACACACTGTTACACACTCTGTTACACACCTCATTACACACCCTGTTACACATCTCATTACACACCCTGTTACACACCTCATTACACACTCTGTTACACACCTCATTACACACCCTGTTACACACCTCATTACACACTCTGTTACACACCTCATTACACACCCTGTTACACACCTCATTACACACTCTGTTACATACCTCATTACACACTCTGTTACACATTCTGTTACACACCTCATTACACACTCTGTTACACACCCTGTTACACACTCTGTTACCCACCTCATTACACATTCTGTCACACACCTCATTACACACCCTGTTACACATCTCATTACACACTCTGTTACCCACCTCATTACACACTCTGTTACACATTGTTACACACCTCATTACACACATCTCATTACACACCCTGTTACACATCTCATTACACACCCTGTTACACACCTCATTACACACCTCATTACACACTCTGTTACACACCTCATTACACACTCTGTTACACACCTCATTACACACCCTGTTACACATTCTGTTACACACCTCATTACACACTCTGTTACACACCTCATTACACACTCTGTTACACACTCTGTTACATACCTCATTACACACTCTGTTACACACCCTGTTACACACCTCATTACACACTCTGTTACACACCTCATTACACACTGTGTTACACACCCTGTTACACACCTCATTACACACTCTGTTACACACCCTGTTACACACCTCATTACACACTCTGTTACACACCTCATTACACACTCTGTTACACACCTCATTACACACCCTGTTACATACCTCATTACACACTCTGTTACACACCCTGTTACACACCTCATTACACACTCTGTTACACACCTCATTACACACTCTGTTACACACCTCATTACACACCCTGTTACATACCTCATTACACACTCTGTTACACACCCTGTTACACACCTCATTACACATCTCATTACACACTCTGTTACACACCTCATTACACATTCTGTTACACACCTCATTACACACTCTGTTACACACCTCATTACACACTCTGTTACACACTCTGTTACCCACCTCATTACACACTCTGTTACACATTCTGTCACACACCTCATTACACACCCTGTTACACATCTCATTACACACTCTGTTACACACTCTGTTACCCACCTCATTACACACTCTGTTACACATTGTTACACACCTCATTACACACCCTGTTACACATCTCATTACACACCCTGTTACACATCTCATTACACACCCTGTTACACACCTCATTACACACCTCATTACACACTCTGTTACACACCTCATTACACACCCTGTTACACATTCTGTTACACAACTCATTACACATTCTGTTACACACCTCATTACACATTCTGTTACACACCTCATTACACACACTGTTACACACCTCATTACACACTCTGTTACACACCTCATTACACACCTCATTACACACCTCATTACACACCTCATTACACATTCTGTTACACACCTCATTACACATTTTGTTACACACCTCATTACACACCTCATTACACATTCTGTTACACACCTCATTACACATCTCATTACACACTCTGTTACACACCTCATTACACACTCTGTTACACACCTCATTACACATTCTGTTACACACCTCATTACACATTCTGTTACACATCTCATTACACACTCTGTTACACACCTCATTACACATCTCATTACACACTCTGTTACACACCTCATTACACACCCTGTTACACACCTCATTACACACCCTGTTACACATCTCATTACACACTCTTACACACCTCATTACACACCCTGTTACACACCTCATTACACACCCTGTTACACACCTCATTACACACTTCATTACACAACTCATTACACACCCTGTTACACACCTCATTACACACTTCATTACACAACTCATTACACACCCTGTTACACACCTCATTACACACCCTGTTACACACCTCATTACACACCCTGTTACACACCTCATTACACACCCTGTTACACATCTCATTACACACCCTGTTACACATCTCATTACACACTCTTACACACCTCATTACACACCCTGTTACACACCTCATTACACACCCTGTTACATACCTCATTACAAACTCTGTTACACACCTCATTACACACCTCATTACACACTTCATTACAAACTCTGTTACACACCTCATTACACACTCTGTTACACACCTCATTACACACCTCATTACACACTTCATTACACAACTCATTACACACCCTGTTACACACCCTGTTACACACTCTGTTACACACCTCATTACACACTCTGTTACACACCTCATTACACACCCTGTTACACACCCTGTTACACATTCTGTTACACACCTCATTACACACTCTGTTACACACCCTTTGGTATCATCAGACCAGAACACATTTGGTCACATGGTTTGGGGAGATTAAGGTTAAACAGATTAACTGCAGTGATGACGCTGGAAGATTAAGACTTCTGAACAAGAGACTGAATGTGATTGGTCCATTCTGAACACAGCCACCCAATTATCAAAGGGTACACATACTTATCCAAACAAGTTATTGTACCATTTTTTCTTCTTTCTTTTCTTCTCTAAAACATTTGTCTTTGTCTTTCACATGAATGTTGTTGACTTTCACATTAAAGGTTGAGATTGATCTATTTTATCATGGATGTATTAACTTTTGATATATGATGTAGATATTCTTGTGTATGCAAGTGTGATTAATGATGATGACGATGATGATGATGGTGTTAGAGTTGATGATGAAGATGTTGATGATGATGGTTCTGATGATGATGATGGTGATGATGATACTGATGATGATGGTGATGATGGTTCGGATGATGGTGATGATGATGATGGTGATGATACTGATGATGTTGATGATGATGATGGTTCTGATGATGATGATGATGATGGTGATGATACTGATGATGTTGATGATGATGGTTCTGATGATGATGATGGTGATGATGATACTGATGATGATGGTGATGATGGTTCGGATGATGGTGATGATGGTTCGGATGATGATGATGATGATTCTGATGATGGTGTTGATGATGATGGTTCTGATGATGGTGTTGATGATGATGATGATGGTTCTGATGATGGTGTTGATGATGATGATGATGATGATGATTCTGATGATGGTGTTGATGATGATGATTCTGATGATGGTGTTGATGATGATGATGATGATGATGATGATGATGATTCTGATGATGGTGTTGATGATGATGATTCTGATGATGGTGTTGATGATGATGATGATGATGATTCTGATGATGGTGTTGATGATAATGATGATGATGATGATTCTGATGATGGTGTTGATGATGATGATGATGATGATTCTGATGATGGTGTTGATGATGATGATGGTTCTGATGATGGTGTTGATGATGATGATGGTTCTGATGATGGTTCTGATGATGGTTCTGATGATGGTGATGATGCTGAAGATGGTTCTGATGATGGTGTTGATGATGATGGTTCGGATGATGGTGATGATGGTTCGGATGATGGTGATGATGCTGAAGATGGTTCTGATGATGGTGTTGATGATGATGGTGAAGATGGTTCTGATGATGGTGATGATGCTGAAGATGGTTCTGATGATGGTTCTGATGATGGTGTTGATGATGATGATGATGGTTCTGATGATGGTGTTGATGATGATGATGATGATTCTGATGATGGTGTTGATGATGATGGTTCTGATGATGGTGTTGATGATGATGATGATGGTTCTGATGATGGTGTTGATGATGATGATGATGATGATGATGATGATTCTGATGATGGTGTTGATGATGATGATGATGATTCTGATGATGGTGTTGATGATGATGATGATGATGATTCTGATGATGGTGTTGATGATGATAATGATGATGATGATGATTCTGATGATGGTGTTGATGATGATGATGATGATGATGATGATTCTGATGATGGTGTTGATGATGATGATGGTTCTGATGATGGTGTTGATGATGATGATGGTTCTGATGATGGTTCTGATGATGGTTCTGATGATGGTGTTGATGATGATGATGATTCTGATGATGGTGTTGATGATGATGATGGTTCTGATGATGATGATGATGATGATGGTTCTGATGATGGTTCTGATGATGGTGTTGTTGATGATGATGATGATTCTGATGATGGTGTTGATGATGATGATGATGATGATGATGATGGTTCTGATGATGGTTCTGATGATGGTGTTGATGATGATGATGGTTCTGATGATGGTGTTGATGATGATGATGATGATGGTTCTGATGATGGTGTTGATGATGATGATGGTTCTGATGATGGTGTTGATGATGATGATGGTTCTGATGATGGTGTTGATGATGATGATGATGATGATTCTGATGATGGTGTTGATGATGATGATGGTTCTGATGATGGTGTTGATGATGATGATGATGATGATTCTGATGATGATGATGATGGTTCTGATGATGGTGTTGATGATGATGATGGTTCTGATGATGGTGTTGATGATGATGATGATGGTGTTGATGATGATGATGATGGTGTTGATGATGGTGTTGATGATGATGATGATGATGATGATGGTGTTGATGATGATGATGATGGTGTTGATGATGGTGTTGATGATGATGATGATGGAGTGAAGCAGGTTTTAAATCTTGAGGAATTTGTGTTCAGTACTGAAGTAAATATTGTGTTAAATTTGCCCCATGGTGTTTCAGGTGTATGGCGCGTGGGAGACGTCTTTCTCCAGAGTGACAAACACAAGTGCGTTTCTTTCACTAAAGACACCAAGACTGGTGCAGTGGGACGAAGAAAACCTGCAGTCTACAACTCTGAAAAATACAGCACATAAACAATTTTTTATTAAACAGGTGTGTGTGTGTGTGTGTGTGTGTGTGTGTGTTTTACTCCTGATCTGTACTTTAATGCGTCACTCATCTTTTTCTCTTGCTCTCTGTCCTGTGCGCTCTGTCCTTTTCTCTTTCTCTTATCAAATCAATTCAAGCAATCTCCCTCCCTTTCTCTCTCTCCCTCCCTCCATCTATCCCCCCTCTCTCTTTCTCTTTCTCTCTCACTCACTCACTCACTCTCTTTCTCTCTTCCTCCCTCCCTCCCTCTCTCTGTCCCTCCCTCTCTCTTCTTCCCTCACTCCTCCTCCCTCACTCCCTCCCTCTCTCCGTGTTCTCTACCTCCTGCTTCAGGTCTCTGTTCTCTTAGTGACTCTCCAGTCATTCAGATAGACGTGCATCTCTCTGTCTCTCTCTCTCTCTCTCTCTCTCTCTCTGTCTCTAGATCTCTCTCCATCTCTCTCGGTCTATGTATGAGAAGATGAACAGATGACTGTCTCTGTGTAAAGAGGAGGAGAAGAATCGTTTGATGGATTTAAAGGAAAATGCGAGCGTTGTGTGTCTTCACCTGTCTGAGTGTCTGCGTCTTCACTTCAGGTAAAAACATGATCAGCTTCTGGTGAGGATCTGCAGCTCAAAGTTTTGAAAAAGAAAAAATATTTAAAATGAATGAAGTGAGAGTTAATATAAAGTGTAAGATGACAGGCTGGTCGCTGAGTGTAATTAGTGTGTTTTTCTCAAGCTTCTGAATGGCCTTATTCATATTATTTAATGCAGATTACATGACGCTAAACTGGAGGCTATGAGCTACTATTAACGTTAGCAACATTAGCATCACATCTTCAGTGCAAAAGTTTAGACACTAAACAACATTCTGTTAAATTCATGACTTTACACAGCAGATTTAAAGCAGAGAAAAAAAGCTCAGTGTTCTCGGTGTGTTATTTCACCTCTCACTCTCATTGCAATGCAAATTTAAAGTTTAGCTTCATCTTTGTGTCAAAATTCCATTTCATAAAGGAATATTTTGGTTTCTTTGCCTCAGTTCAGAGTGTGAAAGGAAATGACGGCCAGAAAATCTCATCACTTCCCGTTTTCATTGTAAAATCAGACTTAGGATGAAACTGTGATCTAGATATTTTCTCTGGATTCGTCTGACTGCAGCTTTAATGTGGAAATCTGAGGAGAGTCTTGATGATGAACACAGAGTTAACCAGATAATCTGCAGAAATGAATAAATCACCATGGAGATCCTGGAACACTGAGATTACAGACCATCAGGAGAGTGAAACAGAAACACTGAGAGTGAGACAGAAACATGGAGTGAGACAAAAAACACAGAGTAAGACGGAGAGAGAGAGAGAGAGAGAGAGAGAGAGAGAAAGAGAGACAGACAGAGAGAGAGACAGAGATAGAGTGAGAGACAGTCAGAGAGAGAGAGACAGAGAGAGAGAAATAGAGGGTCAGAGCAGAGCAGATGATTTACCTGAAGCAGGTGAGTGATGATTATGAATGCTGAATGAAGCACCCTCTTCTGGACAGATGTGGAAGTGCCCTCTGCTGGACAGACGTGGAAACCTGGAGACTCCAGACAGACCATTTCTCTAGATCAAACTTAATTTAAATACAAAACATCCATAGTGACTGATATTGTTGACTAAAAATAAATATTATATTCCATTAATATTACACTCTGTTATTATTATAAACATCATCAACACACTAATGTTACACTGTAGAGCATTACAGAGTCTGTACACAGCCTTCATCTTCAGACTGAACAACTGTTAAAGGTGCAAAGTCATGAAGACACACGCGCACACACACACACACACACACACACACACACACACACTCACTTATTAGTTGATTGAGTTTGGTGTGACTGAGGTGGTGATTTATTTACACTGCGCCCCCTTGTGGACACAGAGCTCCATATTTTGAGCTGATTAAACATTTTAGAATTAAATTTTCTAAAAAAAATCACAGGACAAATAAGAAATAATGATAATATTAATGATTTAAGGTCTTAATTTGATCATAATTCCCTAAAACTTTCTTTAACACAATATTATAAGATATTATTAAATGAATACAAATGGAAAAAGAAAAAAGAATAAATATTGGTTTAATTGCAGTAAATCTCAGCTGATAGCTGAATGTGATGAAAGTTTATAATTATTCATTAAACCTTTCGAGCTGGAAAACAGCATTAAAGTGTTTCTGATGTCGAAGTTTCTGAGGCGCCTCCGATGTTCCGCATTAAATCTTCATCACATTCATCAAAATAATTATTAATTACTTAATACAATTTTTCATTTGCTAAACTGAAATCTGAACTCTTTATCTTTTACAGCCTCAGAAGCACTGAAACCTGATTCTCTGAAATTCCTCCACAGTTGTAGAAATGAACACATGCAGTAATAAAACTTCTTCATACACAATACAGCAAAATAATCTAAAAATGAGGAAACCAGCAGCATGCTGACCTTTGACCTTATACTCACAGACTGCTCACCCTGCTGCTTTACCTTTTCTTTTGGTTTCACAAAAAGTTAAATAAAATAAAATATTAAAAGATCTCTGAATTTTTTACTAATTTATTTAAGAAACTGAGAAGAGAGACGCTGCTCATATTATATACTATAAATTACATTACACCTGCACGTTAAAGCACATGTTCTGTCTACAAACCTGTTCTGTGTTTCATGTAACATGTTACGTGTGTGTGTGTGTGTGTGTGTGTGTGTCAGTTTGTCCATTACAGATGCAGTGTTATCAGTGTGAGGAGACGCAGCTGAATAACGATTGTTCGGCTGCTACCTTCATCAGGAACTGTACAGCGAACATTCAGGACGCGTGTCAGAAGGAGGTGATGGAGAACACACACGGTGAGTCTCTCTTCATCTCCCAGAGACAGTTACACTCAGCTTTCTGTTCCTGATACTCAGCGTTACAGAGACAGAGATCTGAAAGAATTCAAAGTGAATAGTTTTAAGCACATCAGTGTAGAATGTGAGGTCTGGGTGTGTATAGGACTGAAACAGATAAAGAGGAATGATTCACTGTTACAGTGTAACACACACACACACACTGTTACAGTGTAACACACACACTGTTACAGTGTAACACACCACTGTGTAGACACTCACACTGTTACAGTATAACACACCACCCTGTAGACACTCACACTGTTACAGTGTAACACACCACCCTGTAGACACTCACACTGTTACAGTATAACACACCACCCTGTAGACACTCACACTGTTACAGTATAACACACCACCCTGTAGACACTCCCACTGTTACAGTGTAACACACCACCCTGTAGACACTCACACTGTTATAGTATAACACACGACTCTGTAGACACTCACACTGTTACAGTGTAACACACCACTGTGTAGACACTCACACTGTTACATTGTAACACACCACTCTGTAGACACTCACACTGTTACAGTGTAACACACCACTCTGTAGACACTCACACTGTTACAGTGTAACACACCACCCTGTAGACACTCACACTGTTACAGTGTAACACACCACTCTGTAGACACTCACACTGTTACAGTGTAACACACCACTCTGTAGACACTCACACTGTTACAGTGTAACACACCACTGTGTAGACACTCACACTGTTACAGTGTAACACACCACCCTGTAGACACTCACACTGTTACAGTGTAACACACCACTCTGTAGACACTCACACTGTTACAGTGTAACACACCACTCTGTAGACACTCACACTGTTACAGTGTAACACACCACTCTGTAGACACTCACACTGTTACAGTGTAACACACCACCCTGTAGACACTCACACTGTTACAGTGTAACACACCACTCTGTAGACACTCACACTGTTACAGTGTAACACACCACTCTGTAGACACTCACACTGTTACAGTGTAACACACCACTCTGTAGACACTCACACTGTTACAGTGTAACACACCACTCTGTAGACACTCACACTGTTACAGTGTAACACACCACCCTGTAGACACTCACACTGTTACAGTGTAACACACCACCCTGTAGACACTCACACTGTTACAGTGTAACACACCACTGTGTAGACACTCACACTGTTACAGTGTAACACACCACTGTGTAGACACTCCCACTGTTACAGTGTAACACACCACTCTGTAGACACTCACACTGTTACAGTGTAACACACCACTGTGTAGACACTCACACTGTTACAGTGTAACACACCACTGTGTAGACACTCACACTGTTACATTGTAACACACCACTCTGTAGACACTCACACTGTTACAGTGTAACACACCACTCTGTAGACACACTCACACTGTTACAGTGTAACACACCACTGTGTAGACACTCACACTGTTACAGTGTAACACACCACTCTGTAGACACTCACACTGTTACAGTGTAACACACCACCCTGTAGACACTCACACTGTTACAGTGTAACACACCACCCTGTAGACACTCACACTGTTACAGTGTAACACACCACTCTGTAGACACTCACACTGTTACAGTGTAACACACCACCCTGTAGACACTCACACTGTTACAGTGTAACACACCACTGTGTAGACACTCACACTGTTACAGTGTAACACACCACCCTGTAGACACTCCCACTGTTACAGTGTAACACACCACTCTGTAGACACACTCCCACTGTTACAGTGTAACACACCACTGTGTAGACACTCACACTGTTACAGTGTAACACACCACCCTGTAGACACACTCCCACTGTTACAGTGTAACACACCACTCTGTAGACACTCACACTGTTACAGTGTAACACACCACTCTGTAGACACTCACACTGTTACAGTGTAACACACCACTGTGTAGACACTCACACTGTTACAGTGTAACACACCACCCTGTAGACACTCACACTGTTACAGTGTAACACACCACTGTGTAGACACTCACACTGTTACAGTGTAACACACCACCCTGTAGACACACTCACACTGTTACAGTGTAACACACCACTGTGTAGACACTCACACTGTTACAGTGTAACACACCACCCTGTAGACACTCACACTGTTACAGTGTAACACACCACCCTGTAGACACTCACACTGTTACAGTGTAACACACCACTGTGTAGACACTCACACTGTTACAGTGTAACACACCACTGTGTAGACACTCACACTGTTACAGTGTAACACACCACCCTGTAGACACTCACACTGTTACAGTATAACACACCACCCTGTAGACACTCACACTGTTACAATATAACACACCACTCTGCAGACACTCACACGATTACAGTGTAACACACCACTGTGTAGACACTCACACTGTTACAATATAACACACCACTCTGTAGACACTCACACGATTACAGTGTAACACACCACTGTGTAGACACTCACACTGTTACAGTGTAACACACCACTCTGTAGACACTCACACTGTTACAGTGTAACACACCACTCTGTAGACACTCACACTGTTACAGTGTAACACACCACCCTGTAGACACTCACACTGTTACAGTGTAACACACCACCCTGTAGACACTCACACTGTTACAGTGTAACACACCACTGTGTAGACACTCACACTGTTACAGTGTAACACACCACTGTGTAGACACTCACACTGTTACAGTGTAACACACCACCCTGTAGACACTCACACTGTTACAGTATAACACACCACCCTGTAGACACTCACACTGTTACAATATAACACACCACTCTGTAGACACTCACACTGTTACAGTGTAACACACCACCCTGTAGACACTCACACTGTTACAGTATAACACACCACCCTGTAGACACTCCCACTGTTACAGTGTAACACACCACCCTGTAGACACTCACACTGTTATAGTATAACACACGACTCTGTAGACACTCACACTGTTACAGTGTAACACACCACTCTGTAGACACTCACACTGTTACAGTGTAACACACCACTGTGTAGACACTCACACTGTTACAGTGTAACACACCACCCTGTAGACACTCACACTGTTACAGTGTAACACACCACCCTGTAGACACTCACACTGTTACAGTGTAACACACCACTCTGTAGACACTCACACTGTTACAGTGTAACACACCACCCTGTAGACACTCACACTGTTACAGTGTAACACACCACTCTGTAGACACACTCCCACTGTTACAGTGTAACACACCACTCTGTAGACACACTCACACTATTACAGTGTAACACACCACCCTGTAGATACTCACACTGTTACAGTGTACCACACCACCCTGTAGACACACTCACACTGTTACAGTGTACCACACCACCCTGTAGACACACTCACACTGTTACAGTGTACCACACCACTCTGTAGACACACTCCCACTGTTACAGTGTAACACACCACTCTGTAGACACACTCCCACTGTTACAGTGTAACACACCACCCTGTAGACACACTCCCACTGTTACAGTGTAACACACCACCCTGTAGACACTCACACTGTTACAGTGTAACACACCACTGTGTAGACACTCACACTGTTACAGTGTAACACACCACTCTGTAGACACTCACACTGTTACAGTGTAACACACCACTGTGTAGACACTCACACTGTTACAGTGTAACACACCACCCTGTAGACACTCACACTGTTACAGTGTAACACACCACTCTGTAGACACTCACACTGTTACAGTGTAACACACCACTGTGTAGACACTCACACTGTTACAGTGTAACACACCACCCTGTAGACACACTCACACTGTTACAGTGTAACACACCACTGTGTAGACACTCACACTGTTACAGTGTAACACACCACCCTGTAGACACTCACACTGTTACAGTGTAACACACCACCCTGTAGACACTCACACTGTTACAGTGTAACACACCACTGTGTAGACACTCACACTGTTACAGTGTAACACACCACTGTGTAGACACTCACACTGTTACAGTGTAACACACCACCCTGTAGACACTCACACTGTTACAGTATAACACACCACCCTGTAGACACTCACACTGTTACAATATAACACACCACTCTGCAGACACTCACACGATTACAGTGTAACACACCACTGTGTAGACACTCACACTGTTACAATATAACACACCACTCTGTAGACACTCACACGATTACAGTGTAACACACCACTGTGTAGACACTCACACTGTTACAGTGTAACACACCACTCTGTAGACACTCACACTGTTACAGTGTAACACACCACTCTGTAGACACTCACACTGTTACAGTGTAACACACCACCCTGTAGACACTCACACTGTTACAGTGTAACACACCACCCTGTAGACACTCACACTGTTACAGTGTAACACACCACTGTGTAGACACTCACACTGTTACAGTGTAACACACCACTGTGTAGACACTCACACTGTTACAGTGTAACACACCACCCTGTAGACACTCACACTGTTACAGTATAACACACCACCCTGTAGACACTCACACTGTTACAATATAACACACCACTCTGTAGACACTCACACTGTTACAGTGTAACACACCACCCTGTAGACACTCACACTGTTACAGTATAACACACCACCCTGTAGACACTCCCACTGTTACAGTGTAACACACCACCCTGTAGACACTCACACTGTTATAGTATAACACACGACTCTGTAGACACTCACACTGTTACAGTGTAACACACCACTGTGTAGACACTCACACTGTTACATTGTAACACACCACTCTGTAGACACTCACACTGTTACAGTGTAACACACCACTCTGTAGACACTCACACTGTTACAGTGTAACACACCACTGTGTAGACACTCACACTGTTACAGTGTAACACACCACCCTGTAGACACTCACACTGTTACAGTGTAACACACCACCCTGTAGACACTCACACTGTTACAGTGTAACACACCACTCTGTAGACACTCACACTGTTACAGTGTAACACACCACCCTGTAGACACTCACACTGTTACAGTGTAACACACCACTCTGTAGACACACTCCCACTGTTACAGTGTAACACACCACTCTGTAGACACACTCACACTATTACAGTGTAACACACCACCCTGTAGATACTCACACTGTTACAGTGTACCACACCACCCTGTAGACACACTCACACTGTTACAGTGTACCACACCACCCTGTAGACACACTCACACTGTTACAGTGTACCACACCACTCTGTAGACACACTCCCACTGTTACAGTGTAACACACCACTCTGTAGACACACTCCCACTGTTACAGTGTAACACACCACCCTGTAGACACACTCCCACTGTTACAGTGTAACACACCACCCTGTAGACACTCACACTGTTACAGTGTAACACACCACTGTGTAGACACTCACACTGTTACAGTGTAACACACCACTCTGTAGACACTCACACTGTTACAGTGTAACACACCACTGTGTAGACACTCACACTGTTACAGTGTAACACACCACCCTGTAGACACTCACACTGTTACAGTGTAACACACCACTCTGTAGACACTCACACTGTTACAGTGTAACACACCACTCTGTAGACACTCACACTGTTACAGTGTAACACACCACCCTGTAGACACACTCCCACTGTTACAGTGTAACACACCACTCTGTAGACACACTCCCACTGTTACAGTGTAACACACCACCCTGTAGACACTCACACTGTTACAGTGTAAGACACCACTCTGTAGACACTCACACTGTTACAGTGTAACACACCACCCTGTAGACACTCACACTGTTACAGTGTAACACACCACTGTGTAGACACTCACACTGTTACAGTGTAACACACCACCGTGTAGACACTCACACTGTTACAGTGTAACACACCACCGTGTAGACACTCACACTGTTACAGTGTAACACACCACTCTGTAGACACACTCACACTGTTACAGTGTAACACACCACTGTGTAGACACTCACACTGTTACAGTGTAACACACCACTCTGTAGACACTCACACTGTTACAGTGTAACACACCACCCTGTAGACACTCACACTGTTACAGTGTAACACACCACTCTGTAGACACACTCCCACTGTTACAGTGTAACACACCACTCTGTAGACACTCCCACTATTACAGTGTAACACACCACTCTGTAGACACTCACACTGTTACAGTATAACACACTACTCTGTAGACACACTACAGTGTAACACACCACTCTGTAGACACCCACACTGTTACAGTATAACACACCACCCTGTAGACACTCACACTGTTACAGTGTAACACACCACTCTGTAGACACTCACACTGTTACAGTGTAACACACCACCCTGTAGACACTCACACTGTTACAGTGTAACACACCACTGTGTAGACACACTCCCACTGTTACAGTGTAACACACCACTCTGTAGACACTCACACTATTACAGTGTAACACACCACCCTGTAGACACTCACACTGTTACAGTGTAACACACCACCCTGTAGACACTCACACTGTTACAGTGTAACACACCACCCTGTAGACACTCACACTATTACAGTGTAACACACCACCGTGTAGACACTCACACTGTTACAGTGTAACACACCACCCTGTAGACACTCACACTGTTACAGTGTAACACACCACTGTGTAGACACTCACACTGTTACAGTGTAACACACCACCGTGTAGACACTCACACTGTTACAGTATAACACACCACCCTGTAGACACTCACACTGTTACAATGTAACACACCACTCTGTAGACACTCACACTGTTACAGTGTAACACACCACTGTGTAGACCCTTACACTGTTACAGTGTAACACACCACTGTGTAGACACTCACACTGTTACAGTGTAACACACCACCCTGTAGACACTCACACTGTTACAGTGTAACACACCACCCTGTAGACACTCACACTGTTACAGTGTAACACACCACCCTGTAGACACTCACACTGTTACAGTGTAACACACCACCCTGTAGACACTCACACTGTTACAGTGTAACACACCACCCTGTAGACACTCACACTGTTACAGTGTAACACACCACCCTGTAGACACTCACACTGTTACAGTGTAACACACCACCCTGTAGACACTCACACTGTTACAGTGTAACACACCACCCTGTAGACACTCACACTGTTACAGTGTAACACACCACTCTGTAGACACTCACACTATTACAGTGTAACACACCACTGTGTAGACACTCACACTGTTACAGTATAACACACCACCCTGTAGACACTCACACTGTTAGTGTAACACACCACTCTGTAGACACACTCCCACTGTTACAGTGTAACACACCACTCTGTAGACACACTCCCACTATTACAGTGTAACACACCACTCTGTAGACACACTCCCACTATTACAGTGTAACACACCACTCTGTAGACACACTCCCACTATTACAGTGTAACACACCACTCTGTAGACACACTCCCACTATTACAGTGTAACACACCACTCTGTAGACACACTCCCACTGTTACAGTATAACACACCACCCTGTAGACACTCACACTGTTACAGTGTAACACACCACCCTGTAGACACTCACACTGTTATAGTATAACACACGACTCTGTAGACACTCACTGTTACAGTGTAACACACCACTCTGTAGACACACTCCCACTGTTACAGTGTAACACACCACTCTGTAGACACACTCCCACTATTACAGTGTAACACACCACTCTGTAGACACTCACACTGTTACAGTGTAACACACCACCCTGTAGACACTCACACTGTTACAGTGTAACACACTACCCTGTAGACACTCACACTGTTACAGTGTAACACACCACCCTGTAGACACTCACAGTGTTACAGTGTAACACACCACCCTGTAGACACACTCCTACTGTTAAGCATTGGACACTAGGAGTTAAAGCTTTTGAATTATATAATATTTTGGTATTAAAAGCTGCATCTCACTTTTATTTATACGTTTAATTCACTTGCTTATGTATTATTCAATTTTTTTATTTACCAGTCAATGAAAGCTGACCTTTAAATATGAATATTTCATTTTTACCCAGAAGCCTAATTGAGGTGAGAATATAAATCACTCATGAATATCAAACACCTCTGCATTAAACACTAAACTTCCATTTCTCACACAAAGTTATAAAACGTCACGTGATATGTCCTATGGTGTGGATGGGGGCAGGGGGTGGGGTTGAGTGAGAGAGAGAGAGAGAGAGAGAGAGACAGACAGACAGACAGACAGACAGAGAGAGAGAGAGAGAGGCACACATGAGGGGAGGGAATTTGTGGTTACACATAAAAGACAGAAGGACAGACAAGCAGGCAGAAGGACAGACAGACAGGGGAAAGGACAGGCAGACAGGTGAAAGGACAGACAGACAGGGGACAGGACAGACAGACAGGCAGAAGGACAGGCAAACAGGCGAAAGGACAGACAGACAGATCAGCAGAAGAACAGACCAGACTGTCTCTCCGATGTGATAAGGTAATGATCAGCTTCTTTCCACCTGTTGGTCCTGTTTTCAGGGTCAGTGAGTAAAGTGTTGTCCTCCTCAGGTGTGTTCTACAGGAAGGCGTGTGCGTCCTACACCACGTGTCTGATCGCCTCAGCAGGGTATCAGCGATTCTGTTCTCCGGGTCGCGTCGGCTCTGTGTGCATCAGCTGCTGTAACACCCCGCTGTGTAACGGGCCACGCCCTCCACACACACGCTCCACAGCACACACACACACCTACACATACAGCCAACACCTGCTCTCCATCCTCATGCTGTGTGCTGTGGCCACACCCACCCTCACACCCTGATAGTGGGTGGAGCTGAAACCCCAAACTGGACCGAACTTTACAGGACACGATCACAGCTGGAGTAAACATGAACATTTATAATGAATAAAGTTACACAGTGTCGGTGATGAGGTCAAAAACAAAGCACGAAAAATATGATCAAAGTTTTAATAAAGATACAATTTAACAGTACTGATGTGATTCATGAGCAAGAGTGTGTGATTATAGTGAGTGTGTGTGTGATTATAGTGAGTGTGTGTGTGATTATAGTGTGTGTGATTATAGTGAGTGTGTGTGTGATTAAAGTGTGTGTGTGTGTATGTGATTATAGTCTGTGTGATTATAGTGAGTGTGTGTGTGATTATAGTGAGTGTGTGTGTGATTATAGTGTGTGTGATTATAGTGTGTGTGTGTGTGTGTGTGTGTGATTATAGTGAGTGTGTGTGTGATTATAGTCTGTGTGATTATAGTGAGTGTGTGTGATTATAGTGAGTGTGTGTGTGATTATAGTGAGTGTGTGATTATAGTGAGTGTGTGTGTGATTAAAGTGTGTGTGTGTGTATGTGATTATAGTCTGTGTGATTATAGTGAGTGTGTGTGTGATTATAGTGAGTGTGTGTGTGATTATAGTGTGTGTGATTATAGTGTGTGTGTGTGTGTGTGTGTGTGTGATTATAGTGAGTGTGTGTGTGATTATAGTCTGTGTGATTATAGTGAGTGTGTGTGATTATAGTGAGTGTGTGTGTGATTATAGTGAGTGTGTGTGTGATTATAGTGTGTGTGTGATTATAGTGAGTGTGTGTGTGATTAAAGTGTGTGTGATTATAGTGAGTGTGTGTGTATGTGATTATAGTCTGTGTGATTATAGTGAGTGTGTGTGTGATTATAGTGAGTGTGTGTGTGATTATAGTGTGTGTGATTATAGTGTGTGTGTGTGTGTGTGTGATTATAGTGAGTGTGTGTGTGATTATAGTGAGTGTGATTATAGTGAGTGTGTGTGTGATTAAAGTGTGTGTGATTATAGTGAGTGTGTGTGTATGTGATTATAGTCTGTGTGATTATAGTGAGTGTGTGTGTGATTATAGTGAGTGTGTGTGATTATAGTGTGTGTGATTATAGTGTGTGTGTGTGTGTGTGTGATTATAGTGAGTGTGTGTGATTATAGTGAGTGTGTGTGGGATTATAGTGTGTGTGATTATAGTGAGTGTGTGTGTGATTATAGTGAGTGTGTGTGATTATAGTGAGTGTGTGTGTGATTATAGTGTGTGTGATTATAGTGTGTGTGTGTGTGTGTGTGTGATTATAGTCTGTGTGATTATAGTGAGTGTGTGTGTGATTATAGTGAGTGTGTGTGTGATTATAGTGTGTGTGATTATAGTGAGTGTGTGTGTCATTATAGTGTGTGTGATTATAGTGAGTGTGTGTGTCATTATAGTGTGTGTCATTATAATGAGTGTGTGTGTATGTGATTATAGTGTGTGTGATTATAGTGAGTGTGTGTGTCATTATAGTGTGTATGATTATCATGAGTGTGTGTGTGATTATAGTGAGTGTGTATGTGATTATAGTGTGTGTGATTATAGTGTGTGTATGTGATTATAGTGTGTGTGATTATAGTGAGTGTGTATGTGATTATAGTGTGTGTGATTATAGTGTGTGTGTCATTATAGTGTGTGATTATAGTGAGTGTGTGTGTGATTATAGTGTGTGTGATTATAGTGAGTGTGTGTGTATGTGATTATAGTGAGTGTGTGTGTGTGATTATAGTGTGTGATTATAGTGAGTGTGTGTGTGTGATTATAGTCTGTGTGATTATAGTGAGTGTGTGTGTGATTATAGTGTGTGTGATTATAGTGAGTGTGTGTGTATGTGATTATAGTGAGTGTGTGTGTGATTATAGTCTGTGTGATTGTAGTGAGTGTGTGTGTATGTGATTATAGTGAGTGTGTGTGTGATGATAGTGTGTGTGATTATAGTGAGTGTGTGTGTATGTGATTATAGTGTGTGTGTGTGTGTGATTATAGTGTGTGTGATTATAGTGTGTGTGTATGTGATTATAGTGTATGTGATTATAGTGTATGTGATTATAGTGTATGTGATTATAGTGTGTGTGTGTATGTGATTATAGTGTATGTGATTATAGTGTATGTGATTATAGTGTGTGTGTGTATGTGATTATAGTGTATGTGATTATAGTGTGTGTGTGTATGTGATTATAGTGTATGTGATTATAGTGTGTGTGTGTGTGTGTGTGTGTGTGTGATTATAGTGTGTGTGTGTGTGTGATTATAGTGTGTGTGATTATAGTGTGTGTGTGTGTGTGTATGTGATTATAGTGTGTGTGATTATAGTGTGTGTGTGTGTGTGTGTGTGTGTGTGTGTGATTATAGTGTGTGTGTGTGTGTGTGTGTGTGTGTGTGTGTGATTATAGTGTGTGTGTGTGTGTGATTATAGTGTGTGTGTGTGTGTGTGATTATAGTGTGTGTGATTATAGTGTGTGTGTGTGTGTGTGTGATTATAGTGTATGTGATTATAGTGTATGTGATTATAGTGTGTGTGATTATAGTGTATGTGATTATAGTGTGTGTGATTATAGTGTATGTGATTATAGTGTATGTGATTATAGTGTGTGTGATTATAGTGTGTGTGTGTGTGTGTGATTATAGTGTATGTGATTATAGTGTATGTGATTATAGTGTATGTGATTATAGTGTATGTGATTATAGTGTGTGTGTGTGTGTGTGATTATAGTGTGTGTGATTATAGTGTGTGTGTGTGTGTGTGTGTGTGTGTGTGTGTGATTATAGTGTGTGTGATTATAGTGTGTGTGTGTGTGTGTGTGTGTGATTATAGTGTATGTGATTATAGTGTATGTGATTATAGTGTGTGTGATTATAGTGTATGTGATTATAGTGTGTGTGATTATAGTGTATGTGATTATAGTGTGTGTGATTATAGTGTATGTGATTATAGTGTATGTGATTATAGTGTGTGTGATTATAGTGTGTGTGATTATAGTGTATGTGATTATAGTGTGTGTGTGTGTGTGTGTGATTATAGTGTGTGTGATTATAGTGTGTGTGATTATAGTGTATGTGATTATAGTGTGTGTGATTATAGTGTGTGTGATTATAGTGTGTGTGATTATAGTGTATGTGATTATAGTGTATGTGATTATAGTGTATGTGATTATAGTGTGTGTGATTATAGTGTGTGTGTGTGTGTGATTATAGTGTGTGTGATTATAGTGTGTGTGTGTATGTGATTATAGTGTATGTGATTATAGTGTGTGTGATTATAGTGTGTGTGTGTGTGATTATAGTGTGTGTGTGTGTGATTGTAGTGTGTGTGATTATAGTGTGTGTGTGTGATTATAGTGTGTGTGATTATAGTGTGTGTGATTATGATTGTAGTGTGTGTGATTATAGTGTGTGTGTGTGTGTGATTATAGTGTGTGTGTGTGTGTGTGTGTGATTATAGTGATTGTGTGTGTGTAGGTGATTATAGTGTGTGTGATTATAGTGTGTGTGTGTGTGATTATAGTGTGTGTGATTATAGTGTGTGTGATTATAGTGTGTGTGATTATAGTGTGTGTGTGTGATTATAGTGAGTGTGTGTGTATGTGATTATAGTGAGTGTGTGTGTGTAGGTGATTATAGTGTGTGTGATTATAGTGTGTGTGTGATTATAGTGTGTGTGATTATAGTGTGTGTGTGTGATTATAGTGTGTGTGATTATAGTGTGTGTGTGTGATTATAGTGTGTGTGATTATAGTGTGTGTGATTATAGTGTGTGTGATTATAGTGTGTGATTATAGTGTGTGTGTGTGATTATAGTGTGTGTGATTATAGTGTGTGTGTGTGATTATAGTGTGTGTGATTATAGTGTGTGTGTGTGTGTGTGATTATAGTGTGTGTGATTATAGTGTGTGATTATAGTGTGTGTGTGTGATTATAGTGTGTGTGTGTGTGATTGTAGTGTGTGTGTGTGTGTGATTGTAGTGTGTGTGATTATAGTGTGTGTGATTATAGTGTGTGTGTGTGTGATTATAGTGTGTGTCTGTGATTATAGTGTGTGATTATAGTGAGTGTGTGTGTATGTGATTATAGTGAGTGTGTGTGTGTAGGTGATTATAGTGTGTGTGATTATAGTGTGTGTGTGTGATTATAGTGTGTGTGATTATAGTGTGTGTGTGTGATTATAGTGTGTGTGATTATAGTGTGTGTGTGTATGTGATTATAGTGTATGTGATTATAGTGTGTGTGATTATAGTGTGTGTGTGTGTGATTATAGTGTGTGTGTGTGATTGTAGTGTGTGTGATTATAGTGTGTGTGTGTGATTATAGTGTGTGTGATTATAGTGTGTGTGATTATGATTGTAGTGTGTGTGATTATAGTGTGTGTGTGTGTGTGATTATAGTGTGTGTGTGTGTGTGTGTGATTATAGTGATTGTGTGTGTGTAGGTGATTATAGTGTGTGTGATTATAGTGTGTGTGTGTGTGATTATAGTGTGTGTGATTATAGTGTGTGTGTGTGATTATAGTGTGTGTGATTATAGTGTGTGTGTGTGATTATAGTGAGTGTGTGTGTATGTGATTATAGTGTGTGTGATTATAGTGTGTGTGTGTGATTATAGTGTGTGTGATTATAGTGTGTGTGTGTGATTATAGTGTGTGTGATTATAGTGTGTGTGTGTGATTATAGTGTGTGTGATTATAGTGTGTGTGATTATAGTGTGTGTGATTATAGTGTGTGATTATAGTGTGTGTGTGTGATTATAGTGTGTGTGATTATAGTGTGTGATTATAGTGTGTGTGTGTGATTATAGTGTGTGTGATTATAGTGTGTGTGTGTGATTATAGTGTGTGTGATTATAGTGTGTGTGTGTGTGTGATTATAGTGTGTGTGATTATAGTGTGTGATTATAGTGTGTGTGTGTGATTATAGTGTGTGTGTGTGTGATTGTAGTGTGTGTGTGTGTGTGATTGTAGTGTGTGTGATTATAGTGTGTGTGTGTGTGTGATTTTAGTTTGTGTGATTATAGTGTGTGTGTGTGTGATTATAGTGTGTGTCTGTGATTATAGTGTGTGATTATAGTGAGTGTGTGTGTATGTGATTATAGTGAGTGTGTGTGTGTAGGTGATTATAGTGTGTGTGATTATAGTGTGTGTGTGTGATTATAGTGTGTGTGATTATAGTGTGTGTGTGTGATTATAGTGTGTGTGATTATAGTGTGTGTGTGTGATTATAGTGTGTGTGATTATAGTGTGTGTGTGTGATTATAGTGTGTGTGATTATAGTGTGTGTGATTATCGTGTGTGTGATTATAGTGTGTGTGATTATAGTGTGTGATTATAGTGTGTGTGTGTGATTATAGTGTGTGTGTGTGTGATTGTAGTGTGTGTGTGTGTGTGATTGTAGTGTGTGTGATTATAGTGTGTGTGTGTGTGTGATTATAGTGTGTGTGATTATAGTGTGTGATTATAGTGTGTGTGTGTGATTATAGTGTGTGTGTGTGTGATTGTAGTGTGTGTGTGTGTGTGATTGTAGTGTGTGTGATTATAGTGTGTGTGTGTGTGATTTTAGTTTGTGATTATAGTGTGTGTGTGTGTGATTATAGTGTGTGTCTGTGATTATAGTGTGTGTCTGTGATTATAGTGTGTGTGATTATAGTGTGTGTGTGTGTGTGATTGTAGTGTGTGTGTGTGATTGTAGTGTGTGTGATTATAGTGTGTGTGTGATTATAGTGTGTGTGTTTGTATTGTGTGTGATTATAGTGTGTGTGATTATAGTGAGTGTGTGTGTGTGATTGTAGTGTATGTGATTATAGTGTGTGTGATTATAGTGTGTGTGATTGTAGTGTGTGTGTGATTATAGTGTGTGTGTGTGTGATTGTAGTGTGTGTGATTATAGTGAGTGTGTGTGTGTATGTGATTATAGTGAGTGTGTGTGTGATTAAAATGTGTGTATGATTATAGTGTGTGTGATTATAGTGATTGTGGTGTATGTGATTTTAGTGTGTGATTATAGTGTGTGTGTGTGTGTGATTATAGTTTGTATGCTTATAGTGAGTGTGTGTATGTGAATATAGTGTGTGTGATTATATTGAGTGTGTGTGTATGTGATTATAGTGTGTGTGATTATAGTGAGTGTGTGTGTATGTGATTATAGTGAGTGTGTGTATGTGATTATAGTGAGTGTGATTATAGTGAGTGTGTGTGTGTGTGATTATAGTGTGTATGATAATATTGAGTGTGTGTGTATGTGATTATAGTGAGTGTGTGTGTATGTGATTATAGTGAGTGTGTGTGTATGTGATTATAGTGTGTGTGATTATAGTGAGTGTGTGTGTGTGATTATAGTGTGTATGATAATATTGAGTGTGTGTGTATGTGATTATAGTGAGTGTGTGTATGTGATTATAGTGAGTGTGTGTGTATGTGATTATAGTGTGTGTGATTATAGTTTGTATGATTATAGTGAGTGTGTGTATGTGTGATTATAGTGTGTATGATAATAGTGAGTGTGTGTATGTGTGATTATAGTGTGTATGATAATAGTGAGTGTGTGTATGTGTGATTATAGTGCGTGTGATTATAGTGTGTATGATAATAGTGAGTGTGTGTATGTGTGATTATAGTGTGTATGATAATAGTGAGTGTGTGTATGTGTGATTATAGTTTGTATGATTATAGTGAGTGTGTGTGTATGTGATTATCGTGTGTATGATTATAGTGAGTGTGTGTGTATGTGATTATAGTGTGTATGATTATAGTGAGTGTGTGTGTATGTGATTATAGTGTGTATGATTATAGTGAGTGTGTGTGTGTGTGATTATAGTGTGTGTGTGTCATTATAGTGTGTGTGATTATCATGAGTGTGTGTGTGATTATAGTGAGTGTGTATGTGATTATAGTGTGTGATTATAGTGAGTGTGTGTGTCATTATAGTTTGTGATTATAGTGAGTGTGTGTGTGATTATAGTGAGTGTGTGTGTGATTATAGTGTGTGTGATTATAGTGATTGTGTGTGTGATTATAGTGAGTGTGTGTGTGATTATAGTGAGTGTGTGTGTGATTATAGTGTGTGTGATTATAGTGATTGTGTGTGTGATTATAGTGAGTGTGTGTGATTATAGTGTGTGTGATTATAGTGATTGTGTGTGTGATTATAGTGAGTGTGTGTGTGATTATAGTGAGTGTGTGTGTGATTATAGTCTGTGTGATTATAGTGAGTGTGTGTGTGATTATAGTCTGTGTGATTATAGTGAGTGTGTGTGTGATTATAGTCTGTGTGATTATAGTGAGTGTGTGTGTATGTGATTATAGTGAGTGTGTGTGTGTGTGATTATAGTCTGTGTGATTATAGTGAGTGTGTGTGATTATAGTCTGTGTGATTATAGTGAGTGTGTGTGATTATAGTGAGTGTGTGTGATTATAGTGTGTGTGATTATAGTGTGTGTGATTATAGTGTGTGTGATTATAGTGTGTGTGATTATAGTGAGTGTGTGTGTGTGATTATAGTCTGTGTGATTATAGTGAGTGTGTGTGTATGTGATTATAGTGAGTGTGTGTGTGTGATTATAGTGTGTGTGATTGTAGTGAGTGTGTGTGTATGTGATTATAGTGAGTGTGTGTGTGTGATTATAGTTTGTATGATTATAGTGAGTGTGTGTATGTGTGATTATAGTGTGTATGATAATAGTGAGTGTGTGTATGTGTGATTATAGTGCGTGTGATAATAGTGAGTGTGTGTATGTGTGATTATAGTGCGTGTGATTATAGTGTGTATGATAATAGTGAGTGTGTGTATGTGTGATTACAGTGTGTATGATAATAGTGAGTGTGTGTATGTGTGATTATTGTGCGTGTGATTATAGTGTGTATGATAATAGTGAGTGTGTGTATGTGTGATTATAGTGTGTGTGATTATAGTGAGTGTGTGTGTCATTATAGTGAGTGTGTGTCATTATAGTGTGTGTGATTATAGTGAGTGTGTGTCATTATAGTGTCTGTGATTATAGTGAGTGTGTGTGTATGTGATTATAGTGTGTGTGTGTCATTATAGTGTGTGTGATTATAGTGAGTGTGTGTGTCATTATAGTGTGTGTGATTATCATGAGTGTGTGTGTGAATATAGTGAGTGTGTATGTGATTATAGTGTGTGTGATTATAGTGAGTGTGTGTGTCATTATAGTGTGTGATTATAGTGAGTGTGTGTGTGATTATAGTGAGTGTGTGTGTGATTATAGTGTGTGTGATTATAGTGATTGTGTGTGTGATTATAGTGAGTGTGTGTGTGATTATAGTCTGTGTGATTATAGTGAGTGTGTGTGTGATTATAGTCTGTGTGATTATAGTGAGTGTGTGTGTATGTGATTATAGTGAGTGTGTGTGTGTGATTATAGTCTGTGTGATTATAGTGAGTGTGTGTGATTATAGTCTGTGTGATTATAGTGAGTGTGTGTGATTATAGTGAGTGTGTGTATGTGATTATAGTGTGTGTGATTATAGTGTGTGTGATTATAGTGTGTGTGATCATAGTGAGTGTGTGTGTGTGATTATAGTCTGTGTGATTATAGTGAGTGTGTGTGTGTATGTGATTATAGTGAGTGTGTGTGTGTGATTATAGTGTGTGTGATTGTCGTGAGTGTGTGTGTATGTGATTATAGTGAGTGTGTGTGTGTGATTATAGTCTGTGTGATTATAGTGAGTGTGTGTGTGATTATAGTGTGTGTGATTATAGTGAGTGTGTGTATGTGATTATAGTGAGTGTGTGTATGTGATTATAGTGAGTGTGTGTGTGTATGTGATTATAGTGAGTGTGTGTGTGTATGTGATTATAGTGAGTGTGTGTGTGTATGTGATTATAGTGAGTGTGTGTGTATGTGATTATAGTGAGTGTGTGTGTATGTGATTATAGTGAGTGTGTGTGTATGTGATTATAGTGAGTGTGTGTGTGTGATTATAGTGAGTGTGTGTGTATGTGATTATAGTGAGTGTGTTTGTGTGATTATAGTCTGTGTGATTATAGTGAGTGTGTGTATATGATTATAGTGAGTGTGTGTGTGATTATAGTCTGTGTGATTATAGTGAGTGTGTGTATGTGATTATAGTGAGTGTGTGTGTGTGATTATAGTCTGTGTGATTATAGTGAGTGTGTGTGTATGTGATTATAGTGAGTGTTTGTGTGTGATTATAGTTTGTGTGATTATAGTGAGTGTGTGTGTATGTGATTATAGTGAGTGTGTGTATGTGATTATAGTGAGTGTGTGTGTGTGTGATTATAGTGAGTGTGTGTGTATGTGATTATAGTGAGTGTGTGTGTGTGATTATAGTCTGTGTGATTATAGTGAGTGTGTGTGTATGTGATTATAGTGAGTGTGTGTGTATGTGATTATAGTGAGTGTGTGTGTATGTGATTATAGTGAGTGTGTGTGTGTGATTATAGTGAGTGTGTGTGTGTGATTATAGTCTGTGTGATTATAGTGAGTGTGTGTGTGTGATTATAGTGAGTGTGTGTGTATGTGATTATAGTGAGTGTGTGTATGTGATTATAGTGAGTGTGTGTGTGTGTGTGATTATAGTGAGTGTGTGTATGTGATTATAGTGAGTGTGTGTATGTGATTATAGTGAGTGTGTGTGTGTGATTATAGTGAGTGTGTGTGTATGTGATTATAGTGAGTGTGTGTGTGTGATTAAAGTCTGTGTGATTATAGTGAGTGTGTGTGTATGTGATTATAGTGAGTGTGTGTGTATGTGATTATAGTGAGTGTGTGTGTGTATGTGATTATAGTGTGTGTGATTATAGTGATTGTGTGTGTGATTATAGTGAGTGTGTGTGTGATTATAGTGAGTGTGATTATAGTGATTGTGTGTGTGATTATAGTGAGTGTGTGTGTGATTATAGTGAGTGTGTGTGTGATTATAGTCTGTGTGATTATAGTGAGTGTGTGTGTGATTATAGTCTGTGTGATTATAGTGAGTTTGTGTGTATGTGATTATAGTGAGTGTGTGTGTGTGTGATTATAGTCTGTGTGATTATAGTGAGTGTGTGTGATTATAGTCTGTGTGATTATAGTGAGTGTGTGTGATTATAGTGAGTGTGTGTGTGTGATTATAGTGTGTGTGATTATAGTGTGTGTGATTATAGTGTGTGTGATTATAGTGTGTGTGATTATAGTGAGTGTGTGTGTGTGATTATAGTCTGTGTGATTATAGTGAGTGTGTGTGTATGTGATTATAGTGAGTGTGTGTGTGTGATTATAGTGTGTGTGATTGTAGTGAGTGTGTGTGTATGTGATTATAGTGAGTGTGTGTGTGTGATTATAGTCTGTGTGATTATAGTGAGTGTGTGTGTGTGTGATTATAGTCTGTGTGATTATAGTTTGTATGATTATAGTGAGTGTGTGTATGTGTGATTATAGTGTGTATGATAATAGTGAGTGTGTGTATGTGTGATTATAGTGCGTGTGATAATAGTGAGTGTGTGTATGTGTGATTATAGTGCGTGTGATTATAGTGTGTATGATAATAGTGAGTGTGTGTATGTGTGATTATAGTGTGTATGATAATAGTGAGTGTGTGTATGTGTGATTATAGTGCGTGTGATTATAGTGTGTATGATAATAGTGAGTGTGTGTATGTGTGATTATAGTGTGTATGATAATAGTTAGTGTGTGTATGTGTGATTATAGTTTGTATGATTATAGTGAGTGTGTGTGTATGTGATTATCGTGTGTATGATTATAGTGAGTGTGTGTGTATGTGATTATAGTGTGTATGATTATAGTGAGTGTGTGTGTATGTGATTATAGTGTGTGTGTGTGTGATTATAGTGTGTGTGATTATAGTGAGTGTGTGTGTCATTATAGTGAGTGTGTGTCATTATAGTGTGTGTGATTATAGTGAGTGTGTGTCATCATAGTGTCTGTGATTATAGTGAGTGTGTGTGTATGTGATTATAGTGTGTGTGTGTCATTATAGTGTGTGTGATTATAGTGAGTGTGTGTGTCATTATAGTGTGTGTGATTATCATGAGTGTGTGTGTGAATATAGTGAGTGTGTATGTGATTATAGTGTGTGTGATTATAGTGAGTGTGTGTGTCATTATAGTGTGTGATTATAGTGAGTGTGTGTGTGATTATAGTGAGTGTGTGTGTGATTATAGTGTGTGTGATTATAGTGATTGTGTGTGTGATTATAGTGAGTGTGTGTGTGATTATAGTCTGTGTGATTATAGTGAGTGTGTGTGTGATTATAGTCTGTGTGATTATAGTGAGTGTGTGTATGTGATTATAGTGAGTGTGTGTGTGTGTGATTATAGTCTGTGTGATTATAGTGAGTGTGTGTGATTATAGTCTGTGTGATTATAGTGAGTGTGTGTGATTATAGTGAGTGTGTGTATGTGATTATAGTGTGTGTGATTATAGTGTGTGTGATTATAGTGTGTGTGATTATAGTGAGTGTGTGTGTGTGATTATAGTCTGTGTGATTATAGTGAGTGTGTGTGTGTATGTGATTATAGTGAGTGTGTGTGTGTGTGATTATAGTGTGTCTGATTGTCGTGAGTGTGTGTGTATGTGATTATAGTGAGTGTGTCTGTGTGATTATAGTGATTGTGTGTGTGATTATAGTGAGTGTGTGTGTGATTATAGTGAGTGTGTGTGTGATTATAGTGTGTGTGATTATAGTGATTGTGTGTGTGATTATAGTGAGTGTGTGTGATTATAGTGTGTGTGATTATAGTGATTGTGTGTGTGATTATAGTGAGTGTGTGTGTGATTATAGTGAGTGTGTGTGTGATTATAGTCTGTGTGATTATAGTGAGTGTGTGTGTGATTATAGTCTGTGTGATTATAGTGAGTGTGTGTGTGATTATAGTCTGTGTGATTATAGTGAGTGTGTGTGTATGTGATTATAGTGAGTGTGTGTGTGTGTGATTATAGTCTGTGTGATTATAGTGAGTGTGTGTGATTATAGTCTGTGTGATTATAGTGAGTGTGTGTGATTATAGTGAGTGTGTGTGATTATAGTGTGTGTGATTATAGTGTGTGTGATTATAGTGTGTGTGATTATAGTGTGTGTGATTATAGTGAGTGTGTGTGTGTGATTATAGTCTGTGTGATTATAGTGAGTGTGTGTGTATGTGATTATAGTGAGTGTGTGTGTGTGATTATAGTGTGTGTGATTGTAGTGAGTGTGTGTGTATGTGATTATAGTGAGTGTGTGTGTGTGATTATAGTTTGTATGATTATAGTGAGTGTGTGTATGTGTGATTATAGTGTGTATGATAATAGTGAGTGTGTGTATGTGTGATTATAGTGCGTGTGATAATAGTGAGTGTGTGTATGTGTGATTATAGTGCGTGTGATTATAGTGTGTATGATAATAGTGAGTGTGTGTATGTGTGATTACAGTGTGTATGATAATAGTGAGTGTGTGTATGTGTGATTATTGTGCGTGTGATTATAGTGTGTATGATAATAGTGAGTGTGTGTATGTGTGATTATAGTGTGTGTGATTATAGTGAGTGTGTGTGTCATTATAGTGAGTGTGTGTCATTATAGTGTGTGTGATTATAGTGAGTGTGTGTCATTATAGTGTCTGTGATTATAGTGAGTGTGTGTGTATGTGATTATAGTGTGTGTGTGTCATTATAGTGTGTGTGATTATAGTGAGTGTGTGTGTCATTATAGTGTGTGTGATTATCATGAGTGTGTGTGTGAATATAGTGAGTGTGTATGTGATTATAGTGTGTGTGATTATAGTGAGTGTGTGTGTCATTATAGTGTGTGATTATAGTGAGTGTGTGTGTGATTATAGTGAGTGTGTGTGTGATTATAGTGTGTGTGATTATAGTGATTGTGTGTGTGATTATAGTGAGTGTGTGTGTGATTATAGTCTGTGTGATTATAGTGAGTGTGTGTGTGATTATAGTCTGTGTGATTATAGTGAGTGTGTGTGTATGTGATTATAGTGAGTGTGTGTGTGTGATTATAGTCTGTGTGATTATAGTGAGTGTGTGTGATTATAGTCTGTGTGATTATAGTGTGTGTGTATGTGATTATAGTGTGTGTGATTATAGTGTGTGTGATTATAGTGTGTGTGATCATAGTGAGTGTGTGTGTGTGATTATAGTCTGTGTGATTATAGTGAGTGTGTGTGTGTATGTGATTATAGTGAGTGTGTGTGTGTGATTATAGTGTGTGTGATTGTCGTGAGTGTGTGTGTATGTGATTATAGTGAGTGTGTGTGTGTGATTATAGTCTGTGTGATTATAGTGAGTGTGTGTGTGATTATAGTGTGTGTGATTATAGTGAGTGTGTGTATGTGATTATAGTGAGTGTGTGTATGTGATTATAGTGAGTGTGTGTGTGTATGTGATTATAGTGAGTGTGTGTGTGTATGTGATTATAGTGAGTGTGTGTGTGTATGTGATTATAGTGAGTGTGTGTGTATGTGATTATAGTGAGTGTGTGTGTATGTGATTATAGTGAGTGTGTGTGTATGTGATTATAGTGAGTGTGTGTGTGTGATTATAGTGAGTGTGTGTGTATGTGATTATAGTGAGTGTGTGTGTGTGATTATAGTCTGTGTGATTATAGTGAGTGTGTGTATATGATTATAGTGAGTGTGTGTGTGATTATAGTCTGTGTGATTATAGTGAGTGTGTGTATGTGATTATAGTGAGTGTGTGTGTGTGATTATAGTCTGTGTGATTATAGTGAGTGTGTGTGTATGTGATTATAGTGAGTGTTTGTGTGTGATTATAGTTTGTGTGATTATAGTGAGTGTGTGTGTATGTGATTATAGTGAGTGTGTGTATGTGATTATAGTGAGTGTGTGTGTGTGTGATTATAGTGAGTGTGTGTGTATGTGATTATAGTGAGTGTGTGTGTGTGATTATAGTCTGTGTGATTATAGTGAGTGTGTGTGTATGTGATTATAGTGAGTGTGTGTGTATGTGATTATAGTGAGTGTGTGTGTATGTGATTATAGTGAGTGTGTGTGTGTGATTATAGTGAGTGTGTGTGTGTGATTATAGTCTGTGTGATTATAGTGAGTGTGTGTGTGTGATTATAGTGAGTGTGTGTGTATGTGATTATAGTGAGTGTGTGTATGTGATTATAGTGAGTGTGTGTGTGTGTGTGATTATAGTGAGTGTGTGTATGTGATTATAGTGAGTGTGTGTATGTGATTATAGTGAGTGTGTGTGTGTGATTATAGTGAGTGTGTGTGTATGTGATTATAGTGAGTGTGTGTGTGTGATTAAAGTCTGTGTGATTATAGTGAGTGTGTGTGTATGTGATTATAGTGAGTGTGTGTGTATGTGATTATAGTGTGTGTGATTATAGTGTGTGTGATTATAGTGATTGTGTGTGTGATTATAGTGAGTGTGTGTGTGATTATAGTGTGTGTGATTATAGTGATTGTGTGTGTGATTATAGTGAGTGTGTGTGTGATTATAGTGAGTGTGTGTGTGATTATAGTCTGTGTGATTATAGTGAGTGTGTGTGTGATTATAGTCTGTGTGATTATAGTGAGTTTGTGTGTATGTGATTATAGTGAGTGTGTGTGTGTGTGATTATAGTCTGTGTGATTATAGTGAGTGTGTGTGATTATAGTCTGTGTGATTATAGTGAGTGTGTGTGATTATAGTGAGTGTGTGTGTGTGATTATAGTGTGTGTGATTATAGTGTGTGTGATTATAGTGTGTGTGATTATAGTGTGTGTGATTATAGTGAGTGTGTGTGTGTGATTATAGTCTGTGTGATTATAGTGAGTGTGTGTGTATGTGATTATAGTGAGTGTGTGTGTGTGATTATAGTGTGTGTGATTGTAGTGAGTGTGTGTGTATGTGATTATAGTGAGTGTGTGTGTGTGATTATAGTCTGTGTGATTATAGTGAGTGTGTGTGTGTGTGATTATAGTCTGTGTGATTATAGTTTGTATGATTATAGTGAGTGTGTGTATGTGTGATTATAGTGTGTATGATAATAGTGAGTGTGTGTATGTGTGATTATAGTGCGTGTGATAATAGTGAGTGTGTGTATGTGTGATTATAGTGCGTGTGATTATAGTGTGTATGATAATAGTGAGTGTGTGTATGTGTGATTATAGTGTGTATGATAATAGTGAGTGTGTGTATGTGTGATTATAGTGCGTGTGATTATAGTGTGTATGATAATAGTGAGTGTGTGTATGTGTGATTATAGTGTGTATGATAATAGTTAGTGTGTGTATGTGTGATTATAGTTTGTATGATTATAGTGAGTGTGTGTGTATGTGATTATCGTGTGTATGATTATAGTGAGTGTGTGTGTATGTGATTATAGTGTGTATGATTATAGTGAGTGTGTGTGTATGTGATTATAGTGTGTGTGTGTGTGATTATAGTGTGTGTGATTATAGTGAGTGTGTGTGTCATTATAGTGAGTGTGTGTCATTATAGTGTGTGTGATTATAGTGAGTGTGTGTCATCATAGTGTCTGTGATTATAGTGAGTGTGTGTGTATGTGATTATAGTGTGTGTGTGTCATTATAGTGTGTGTGATTATAGTGAGTGTGTGTGTCATTATAGTGTGTGTGATTATCATGAGTGTGTGTGTGAATATAGTGAGTGTGTATGTGATTATAGTGTGTGTGATTATAGTGAGTGTGTGTGTCATTATAGTGTGTGATTATAGTGAGTGTGTGTGTGATTATAGTGAGTGTGTGTGTGATTATAGTGTGTGTGATTATAGTGATTGTGTGTGTGATTATAGTGAGTGTGTGTGTGATTATAGTCTGTGTGATTATAGTGAGTGTGTGTGTGATTATAGTCTGTGTGATTATAGTGAGTGTGTGTATGTGATTATAGTGAGTGTGTGTGTGTGTGATTATAGTCTGTGTGATTATAGTGAGTGTGTGTGATTATAGTCTGTGTGATTATAGTGAGTGTGTGTGATTATAGTGAGTGTGTGTATGTGATTATAGTGTGTGTGATTATAGTGTGTGTGATTATAGTGTGTGTGATTATAGTGAGTGTGTGTGTGTGATTATAGTCTGTGTGATTATAGTGAGTGTGTGTGTGTATGTGATTATAGTGAGTGTGTGTGTGTGTGATTATAGTGTGTCTGATTGTCGTGAGTGTGTGTGTATGTGATTATAGTGAGTGTGTCTGTGTGATTATAGTGATTGTGTGTGTGATTATAGTGAGTGTGTGTGTGATTATAGTGAGTGTGTGTGTGATTATAGTGTGTGTGATTATAGTGATTGTGTGTGTGATTATAGTGAGTGTGTGTGATTATAGTGTGTGTGATTATAGTGATTGTGTGTGTGATTATAGTGAGTGTGTGTGTGATTATAGTGAGTGTGTGTGTGATTATAGTCTGTGTGATTATAGTGAGTGTGTGTGTGATTATAGTCTGTGTGATTATAGTGAGTGTGTGTGTGATTATAGTCTGTGTGATTATAGTGAGTGTGTGTGTATGTGATTATAGTGAGTGTGTGTGTGTGTGATTATAGTCTGTGTGATTATAGTGAGTGTGTGTGATTATAGTCTGTGTGATTATAGTGAGTGTGTGTGATTATAGTGAGTGTGTGTGATTATAGTGTGTGTGATTATAGTGTGTGTGATTATAGTGTGTGTGATTATAGTGTGTGTGATTATAGTGAGTGTGTGTGTGTGATTATAGTCTGTGTGATTATAGTGAGTGTGTGTGTATGTGATTATAGTGAGTGTGTGTGTGTGATTATAGTGTGTGTGATTGTAGTGAGTGTGTGTGTATGTGATTATAGTGAGTGTGTGTGTGTGATTATAGTGTGTGTGATTATAGTGAGTGTGTGTGTGTGATTATAGTCTGTGTGATTATAGTGAGTGTGTGTGTGTGATTATAGTTTGTGTGATTATAGTGAGTGTGTGTGTGATTATAGTGTGTGTGATTATAGTGAGTGTGTGTGTATGTGATTATAGTGAGTTTGTGTGTGATTATAGTCTGTGTGATTATAGTGAGTGTGTGTGTATGTGATTATAGTGAGTGTGTGTGTGATTATAGTGTGTATGATTATAGTGAGTGTGTGTGTGATTATAGTCTGTGTGATTATAGTGAGTGTGTGTGTATGTGATTATAGTGAGTGTGTGTGTGATTATAGTGTGTGTGATTATAGTGAGTGTGTGTGTATGTGATTATAGTGAGTGTGTGTGTGTGATTATAGTGTGTGTGTGTGTGTGATTATAGTGTGTGTGTGATTATAGTGGGTGTGTGTGTGTGATTATAGTCTGTGTGATTATAGTGAGTGTGTGTGTGTGTGATTATAGTGAGTGTGTGTGTATGTGATTATAGTGAGTGTGTGTGTATGTGATTATAGTGAGTGTGTGTATGTGATTATAGTGAGTGTGTGTATGTGATTATAGTGAGTGTGTGTATGTGATTATAGTGAGTGTGTGTGTGTATGTGATTATAGTGAGTGTGTGTGTATGTGATTATAGTGAGTGTGTGTGTATGTGATTATAGTGAGTGTGTCTGTGTGATTATAGTGAGTGTGTGTGTATGTGATTATAGTGAGTGTGTGTGTGTGATTATAGTCTGTGTTATTATAGTGAGTGTGTGTATGTGATTATAGTGAGTGTGTGTGTGTGATTATAGTCTGTGTGATTATAGTGAGTGTGTGTGTATGTGATTATAGTGAGTGTTTGTGTGTGATTATAGTTTGTGTGATTATAGTGAGTGTGTGTGTATGTGATTATAGTGAGTGTGTGTGTGTGATTATAGTGAGTGTGTGTGTGTGATTATAGTGAGTGTGTGTATGTGATTATAGTGAGTGTGTGTGTGTGTGATTATAGTGAGTGTGTGTGTATGTGATTATAGTGAGTGTGTGTGTGTGATTATAGTCTGTGTGATTATAGTGAGTGTGTGTGTATGTGATTATAGTGAGTGTGTGTGTATGTGATTATAGTGAGTGTGTGTGTGTGATTATAGTGAGTGTGTGTGTGTGATTATAGTCTGTGTGATTATAGTGAGTGTGTGTGTATGTGATTATAGTGAGTGTGTGTGTATGTGATTATAGTGAGTGTGTGTATGTGATTATAGTGAGTGTGTGTGTGTGTGATTATAGTGAGTGTGTGTATGTGATTATAGTGAGTGTGTGTATGTGATTATAGTGAGTGTGTGTGTGTGATTATAGTGAGTGTGTGTGTATGTGATTATAGTGAGTGTGTGTGTGTGATTATAGTCTGTGTGATTATAGTGAGTGTGTGTGTGTGATTATAGTGAGTGTTTGTGTGTGATTATAGTCTGTGTGATTATAGTGAGTGTGTGTGTATGTGATTATAGTGAGTGTGTGTGTGATTATAGTGTGTGTGATTATAGTGAGTGTGTGTGTATGTGATTATAGTGAGTGTGTGTGTGTGATTATAGTGAGTGTGTGTGTGTGATTATAGTCTGTGTGATTATAGTGAGTGTGTGTGTGTGATTATAGTGAGTGTTTGTGTGTGATTATAGTCTGTGTGATTATAGTGAGTGTGTGTGTATGTGATTATAGTGAGTGTGTGTGTGTGATTATAGTCTGTGTGATTATAGTGAGTGTGTGTATGTGATTATAGTGAGTGTGTGTGATTATAGTGAGTGTGTGTGATTATAGTGAGTGTGTGTGATTATAGTGAGTGTGTTTGATTATAGTGAGTGTGTGTGATTATAGTGTGTGTGTGTGATTATAGTGAGTGTGTGTGTGTATGTGATTATAGTGAGTGTGTGTGTGATTATAGTGTGTGTGATTATAGTGAGTGTGTGTGTATGTGATTATAGTGAGTGTGTGTGTGATTATAGTGTGTGTGTATGTGATTATAGTGAGTGTGTGTGTGTTTGATTATAGTGAGTGTGTGTGTATGTGATTATAGTGAGTGTGTGTGTGTGTGTGATTATAGTGAGTGTGTGTGTGATTATAGTGTGTGTGTATGTGATTATAGTGTGTGTGATTATAGTGAGTGTGTGTGTATGTGATTATAGTCTGTGTGATTATAGTGAGTGTGTGTGTATGTGATTATAGTGAGTGTGTGTGTATGTGATTATAGTGAGTGTGTGTATGTGATTATAGTGAGTGTGTGTATGTGATTATAGTGAGTGTGTGTATGTGATTATAGTGAGTGTGTGTGTGTATGTGATTATAGTGAGTGTGTGTGTATGTGATTATAGTGAGTGTGTGTGTATGTGATTATAGTGAGTGTGTCTGTGTGATTATAGTGAGTGTGTGTATGTGATTATAGTGAGTGTGTGTGTGTGATTATAGTCTGTGTGATTATAGTGAGTGTGTGTATATGATTATAGTGAGTGTGTGTGTGTGATTATAGTCTGTGTGATTATAGTGAGTGTGTGTATGTGATTATAGTGAGTGTGTGTGTGTGATTATAGTCTGTGTGATTATAGTGAGTGTGTGTGTATGTGATTATAGTGAGTGTGTGTGTGTGATTATAGTGAGTGTGTGTGTGTGATTATAGTGAGTGTGTGTATGTGATTATAGTGAGTGTGTGTGTGTGTGATTATAGTGAGTGTGTGTGTATGTGATTATAGTGAGTGTGTGTGTGTGATTATAGTCTGTGTGATTATAGTGAGTGTGTGTGTATGTGATTATAGTGAGTGTGTGTGTATGTGATTATAGTGAGTGTGTGTGTGTGATTATAGTGAGTGTGTGTGTGTGATTATAGTCTGTGTGATTATAGTGAGTGTGTGTGTATGTGATTATAGTGAGTGTGTGTGTATGTGATTATAGTGAGTGTGTGTATGTGATTATAGTGAGTGTGTGTGTGTGTGATTATAGTGAGTGTGTGTATGTGATTATAGTGAGTGTGTGTATGTGATTATAGTGAGTGTGTGTGTGTGATTATAGTGAGTGTGTGTGTATGTGATTATAGTGAGTGTGTGTGTGTGATTATAGTCTGTGTGATTATAGTGAGTGTGTGTGTGTGATTATAGTGAGTGTTTGTGTGTGATTATAGTCTGTGTGATTATAGTGAGTGTGTGTGTATGTGATTATAGTGAGTGTGTGTGTGATTATAGTGTGTGTGATTATAGTGAGTGTGTGTGTATGTGATTATAGTGAGTGTGTGTGTGTGATTATAGTGAGTGTGTGTGTGTGATTATAGTCTGTGTGATTATAGTGAGTGTGTGTGTGTGATTATAGTGAGTGTTTGTGTGTGATTATAGTCTGTGTGATTATAGTGAGTGTGTGTGTATGTGATTATAGTGAGTGTGTGTGTGTGATTATAGTCTGTGTGATTATAGTGAGTGTGTGTATGTGATTATAGTGAGTGTGTGTGATTATAGTGAGTGTGTGTGATTATAGTGAGTGTGTGTGATTATAGTGAGTGTGTTTGATTATAGTGAGTGTGTGTGATTATAGTGTGTGTGTGTGATTATAGTGAGTGTGTGTGTGTATGTGATTATAGTGAGTGTGTGTGTGATTATAGTGTGTGTGATTATAGTGAGTGTGTGTGTATGTGATTATAGTGAGTGTGTGTGATTATAGTGAGTGTGTGTGTGATTATAGTGTGTGTGTATGTGATTATAGTGAGTGTGTGTGTGTTTGATTATAGTGAGTGTGTGTGTATGTGATTATAGTGAGTGTGTGTGTGTGTGTGATTATAGTGAGTGTGTGTGTGATTATAGTGTGTGTGCATGTGATTATAGTGTGTGTGATTATAGTGAGTGTGTGTGTATGTGATTATAGTCTGTGTGATTATAGTGAGTGTGTGTTTATGTGATTATAGTGAGTGTGTGTGTGTGTGTGGTTATAGTGTGTGTGATTATAGTGAGTGTGTGTGTGATTATAGTGAGTGTGTGTGTATGTGATTATAGTGAGTGTGTGTATGTGATTATAGTGTGTGTGATTATAATGTGTGATTATAGTGTGTGTGTTTATAGTGTGTATGATTATAGTGAGTGTGTGTGTGATTAGTGTGTATGATAATAGTGAGTGTGTGTGTATGTGATTATAGTGTGTATGATAATAGTGAGTGTGTGTGTATCTGATTATAGTGTGTGATTATAGTGAGCGTGTGTGTGTGTGATTATAGTGATTGTGGTGTATGTGATTATAGGGTGTGTGTGTGTGATTATAGTCTGTGTGATTATAGTGAGTGTGTGTGTATGTGATTATAGTGAGTGTGTGTGTATGTGATTATAGTGAGTGTGTGTATGTGATTATAGTGAGTGTGTGTGTGTGATTATAGTCTGTGTGATTATAGTGAGTGTGTGTGTATGTGATTATAGTGAGTGTGTGTATGTGATTATAGTGAGTGTGTGTGTGTGTGATTATAGTGAGTGTGTGTATGTGATTATAGTGAGTGTGTGTATGTGATTATAGTGAGTGTGTGTGTGTGATTATAGTGAGTGTGTGTGTATGTGATTATAGTGAGTGTGTGTATGTGATTATAGTGAGTGTGTGTATGTGATTATAGTGAGTGTGTGTGTATGTGATTATAGTGAGTGTGTGTGTGTGATTATAGTCTGTGTGATTATAGTGAGTGTGTGTGTATTTGATTATAGTGAGTGTGTGTGTATGTGATTATAGTGAGTGTGTGTGTATGTGATTATATTGAGTGTGTGTGTGTGATTACAGTGAGTGTGTGTGTATGTGATTATAGTGAGTGTGTGTGTGTGATTATAGTGAGTGTGTGATTATAGTCTGTGTGATTATAGTGAGTGTGTGTGATTATAGTGAGTGTTTGTGTGTGATTATAGTCTGTGTGATTATAGTGAGTGTGTGTGTATGTGATTATAGTGAGTGTGTGTGTGATTATAGTGAGTGTGTGTGTATGTGATTATAGTGAGTGTGTGTGTGTGATTATAGTGAGTGTGTGTGATTATAGTGAGTGTGTGTGATTATAGTGAGTGTGTGTGATTATAGTGAGTGTGTGTGTGATTATAGTGAGTGTGTGTATGTGATTATAGTGAGTGTGTGTATGTGATTATAGTGAGTGTGTGTATGTGATTATAGTGAGTGTGTGTGTGTGATTATAGTGAGTGTGTGTGTATGTGATTATAGTGAGTGTGTGTGTGTGATTATAGTCTGTGTGATTATAGTGAGTGTGTGTGTGTGATTATAGTGAGTGTTTGTGTGTGATTATAGTCTGTGTGATTATAGTGAGTGTGTGTGTATGTGATTATAGTGAGTGTGTGTGTGATTATAGTGTGTGTGATTATAGTGAGTGTGTGTGTATGTGATTATAGTGAGTGTGTGTGTGTGATTATAGTGAGTGTGTGTGTGTGATTATAGTCTGTGTGATTATAGTGAGTGTGTGTGTGTGATTATAGTGAGTGTTTGTGTGTGATTATAGTCTGTGTGATTATAGTGAGTGTGTGTGTATGTGATTATAGTGAGTGTGTGTGTGTGATTATAGTCTGTGTGATTATAGTGAGTGTGTGTGATTATAGTGAGTGTGTGTGATTATAGTGAGTGTGTGTGTGATTATAGTGAGTGTTTGTGATTATAGTGAGTGTGTGTGATTGTAGTGTGTGTGTGTGATTATAGTGTGTGTGATTATAGTGAGTGTGTGTGTATGTGATTATAGTGAGTGTGTGTGTGATTATAGTGTGTGTGATTATAGTGAGTGTGTGTGTATGTGATTATAGTGAGTGTGTGTGATTATAGTGAGTGTGTGTGTGATTATAGTGTGTGTGTATGTGATTATAGTGAGTGTGTGTGTGTTTGATTATAGTGAGTGTGTGTGTATGTGATTATAGTGAGTGTGTGTGTGTGTGTGATTATAGTGAGTGTGTGTGTGATTATAGTGTGTGTGTATGTGATTATAGTGTGTGTGATTATAGTGAGTGTGTGTGTATGTGATTATAGTCTGTGTGATTATAGTGAGTGTGTGTTTATGTGATTATAGTGAGTGTGTGTGTGTGTGTGTGGTTATAGTGTGTGTGATTATAGTGAGTGTGTGTGTGATTATAGTGAGTGTGTGTGTATGTGATTATAGTGAGTGTGTGTATGTGATTATAGTGTGTGTGATTATAATGTGTGATTATAGTGTGTGTGTGTTTATAGTGTGTATGATTATAGTGAGTGTGTGTGTGATTAGTGTGTATGATAATAGTGAGTGTGTGTGTATGTGATTATAGTGTGTATGATAATAGTGAGTGTGTGTGTGTGATTATAGTGTGTGATTATAGTGAGCGTGTGTGTGTGTGATTATAGTGATTGTGGTGTATGTGATTATAGGGTGTGTGTGTGTGTGATTATAGAGTGTATGATTATAGTGAGTGTGTGTGTGTGTGATTATAGTGTGTATGATTATAGTGAGTGTGTGTGTGTGATTATAGTGTGTGTGTGATTATAGTGTGTGTGTGATTATAGGATGTGTGATTATAGTGTGTGTGTGATTATAGTGTGTGATTATAGTGTGTGTGTGATTATAGTGTGTGTGATTATAGTGTGTGTGTGGTTATAGTGTGTGTGTGATTATAGTGTGTGATTATAGTGTGTGTGATTATAGTGTGTGTGTGATTAGAGTGTGTGATTATAGTGTGTGTGTGATTATAGTGTGTGATTATAGGATGTGTGTCATTATAGTGTGTGATTATAATGTGTGTGTGATTATAATGTGTGTGTGATTATAGTGTGTGATTATAGTGTGTGTGTGTGATTAAAGTGTGTGATTATAATGTGTGTGTGATTATAGTGTGTGATTATAGTGTGTGTGATTAAAGTGTGTGATTATAATGTGTGTGTGATTATAGTGTGTGTGTGATTATAGTGTGTGTGTGATTATAGTGTGTGATTATAGTGTGTGTGTGATTACAGTGTCTGTGTGATTATAGTGTGTGATTATAGTGTGTGTGTGATTATAGGATGTGTGTGATTATAGTGTGTGTGTGATTATAGTGTGTGATTATAGTGTGTGTGTGATTATAGGGTGTGATTATAGTGTGTGTGTGATTAAAGTGTGTGATTATAATGTGTGTGTGATTATTGTGTGTGATTATAGTGTGTGTGTGATTAAAGTGTGTGATTATAGTGTGTTTGTGATTATAGTGTGTGATTATAGTGTGTGTGTGATTATAGTGTGTGTGTGATTATAGTGTGTGTGTGATTATAGTGTGTGATTATAGTGAGTGTGTGATTATAGTGTGTGTGTGATTATAGTGTGTGTGATTATAGGGTGTGATTATAGTGTGTGTGTGATTATAGGGTGTGATTATATTGAGTGTATGATTATAGTGTGTGTGTGATTATAGGGTGTGTGTGATTATAGTGTGTGTGTGATTATAGTGTGTTTGTGATTATAGGGTGTGATTATAGTGTGTGTGTGATTATAGTGTGTGATTATAGTGTGTGATTATAGTGTGTGATTATAGTGTGTGTGTGATTATAGTGTGTGATTATAGTGTGTGTGTGATTATAGGATGTGTGTGATTATAGTGTGTGTGTGATTATAGTGTGTGTGTGATTATAGTGTGTGTGTGTGATTATAGGATATGTGTGATTATAGTGTGTGATTATAGTGTGTGTGTGATTATAGTGTGTGTGTGATTATAGGATGTGTTTGATTATAGTGTGTGTGTGATTATAGTGTGTGTGTGTGATTATAGTGTGTGATTATAGTGTGTGTGTTTATAGTGTGTGTCTGATTATAGTGTGTGATTATAGTGTGTGTGTGTGATTATAGTGTGTGATTATAGTGTGTGTGTGATTATAGTGTGTGATTATAGTGTGTGTGTGATTATAGTGTGTGTGTGATTATAGGGTGTGTGTGATTATAGTGTGTGTGTGATTATAGTGTGTGTGTGATTATAGTGTGTGATTATAGTGTGTGTGTGATTATAGGATGTGTGTGATTATAGTGTGTGTGTGATTATAGTGTGTGATTATAGTGTGTGTGTGATTATAGGATGTGTGTGATTATAGTGTGTGTGTTATTATAGGGTGTGTGTGATTATAGTGTGTGATTATAGTGTGTGTGTGATTAGAGTGTGTGATTATAGTTTGTGTGTGATTATAGTGTGTGATTATAGTGTGTGATTATAGTGTGTGTGTGATTATAGTGTGTGTGTGATTATAGTGTGTGTGTGTGATTATATGGTGTGATTATAGTGTGTGTGTGATTATAGTGTGTGTGTGATTATAGTGTGTGTGTGATTATAGTGTGTGATTATAGTGTGTGATTATAGTGTGTGTGTGTTTATAGTGTGTGTCTGATTATAGTGTGTGATTATAGTGTGTGTGTGATTATAGGATGTGTGTGATTATAGTGTGTGATTATAGTGTGTGTGTGATTATAGTGTGTGATTATAGTGTGTGTGTGATTATAGTGTGTGTGTGATTATAGTGTGTGTGTGATTATAGGATGTGTGATTATAGTGTGTGTGTGATTATAGTGTGTGATTATAGTGTGTGTGTGATTATAGTGTGTGTGATTATAGTGTGTGTCTGATTATAGTGTGTGTGTGATTATAGGATGTGTGTGATTATCGTGTGTGATTATAGTGTGTGTGTGATTATAGTTTTTGATTATAGTGAGTGTGTGATTATAGTGTGTGATTATAGTGAGTGTGTGATTATAGTGTGTGATTATAGTGTGTGTGTGATTATAGGATGTGTTTGATTATAGTGTGTGTGTGATTATAGTGTGTGTGTGATTATAGTGTGTGATTATAGTGTGTGTGTGATTATAGGATGTGTGTGATTATAGTGTGTGTGTGATTATAGTGTGTGATTATAGTGTGTGTGTGATTATAGGATGTGTGTGATTATAGTGTGTGTGTGATTATAGTGTGTGATTATAGTGTGTGTGTGATTATAGGATGTGTGTGATTATAGTGTGTGATTATAGTGTGTGTGTGATTATAGGATGTGTGTGATTATAGTGTGTGTGTGATTATAGTGTGTGATTATAGTGTGTGTGTGATTATAGTGTGTGATTATAGTGTGTGTGTGATTATAGTGTGTGATTATAGTGTGTGTGTGATTATAGTGTGTGTGTGATTATAGTGTGTGATTATAATGTGTGTGTGATTATAGTGTGTGTGTGATTATAGTGTGTGTGTGATTATAGGGTGTGTGTGATTATAGTGTGTGTGTGATTTTAGGGTGTGATTATAGTTTGTGTGTGATTATAGTGTGTGTGTGATTATAGTGAGTGTGTGATTATAGTGTGTGTGTGATTACAGTGTGTGTGTGATTATAGTGTGTGTGTGATTATAGTGTGTGATTATAGTGTGTGTGTGATTATAGTGTGTGTGTGATTATAGTGTGTGATTATAGTGTGTGTGTGATTATAGTGTGTGTGTGATTATAGTGTGTGATTATAGTGTGTGTGTGATTATAGTGTGTGTGTGATTATAGTGTGTGATTATAGTGTGTGTGTGATTATAGTGTGTGTGTGATTATAGTGTGTGATTATAGTGTGTGTGTGTGATTATAGTGTGTGATTATAGTGTGTGTGTGATTATAGTGTGTGATTATAGTGTGTGTGTGATTATAGTGTGTGTGTGATTATAGTGTGTGATTATAGTGTGTGTGTGATTATAGGATGTGTGTGATTATAGTGTGTGTGTGATTATAGTGTGTGATTATAGTGTGTGTGTGATTATAGTGTGTGTGTGATTATAGGATGTGTTTGATTATAGTGTGTGTGTGATTATAGTGTGTGTGTGATTATAGTGTGTGTGTGATTATAGTGTGTGATTATAGTGTGTGTGTGATTATAGTGTGTGATTATAGTGTGTGTGATTATAGTGTGTGTGTGATTATAGTGTGTGATTATAGTGTGTGTGTGATTATAGTGTGTGTGTGATTATAGTGTGTGTGTGATTATAGTGTGTGATTATAGTGTGTGTGTGATTATAGTGTGTGTGTGATTATAGTGTGTGTGTGATTATAGTGTGTGTGTGATTATAGTGTGTGTGTGATTATAGTGTGTGATTATAGTGTGTGTGTGATTATAGTGTGTGTGTGATTATAGTGTGTGATTATAGTGTGTGTGTGATTATAGTGTGTGTGTGATTATAGTGTGTGATTATAGTGTGTGTGTGATTATAGGATGTGTGTTATTATAGTGTGTGTGTGATTATAGTGTGTGTGTGATTATAGTGTGTGATTATAGTGTGTGTGTGATTATAGTGTGTGTGTGATTATAGTGTGTGATTATAGTGTGTGTGTGATTATAGTGTGTGTGTGATTATAGTGTGTGTGTGATTATAGTGTGTGTGTGATTATAGTGTGTGATTATAGTGTGTGTGTGATTATAGGATGTGTGTGATTATAGTGTGTGTGTGATTATAGTGTGTGTGTGATTATAGTGTGTGATTATAGTGTGTGTGTGATTATAGTGTGTGATTATAGTGTGTGTGTGATTATAGTGTGTGTGTGATTATAGTGTGTGTGTGATTATAGTGTGTGTGTGATTATAGTGTGTGATTATAGTGTGTGTGTGATTATAGTGTGTGTGATTATAGTGTGTGATTATAGTGTGTGTGTGATTATAGTGTGTGATACTAGTGTGTGTGTGATTATAGTGTGTGTGTGATTATAGTGTGTGTGTGTGATTATAGTGTGTGATTATAATGTGTGTGTGATTATAATGTGTGTGATTATAGTGTGTGATTATAGTGTGTGTGTGATTATAGTGCGTGTGTGATTATAGGGTGTGATTATAGTGTGTGTGTGTGATTATTGGGTGTGATTATAGTGTGTGATTATAGTGTGTGTGTGTTTATAGTGTGTGTCTGATTATAGTGTGTGTGTGATTATAGGATGTGTGTGATTATAGTGTGTGATTATAGTGTGTGTGTGTTTATAGTGTGTGTCTGATTATAGTGTGTGTGTGATTATAGGATGTGTGTGATTATAGGATATGTGTGATTATAGTGTGTGTGTGATTATAGGGTGTGTGTGATTATAATGTGTGTGTGATTATAGTGTGTGATTATAGTGTGTGTGTGTGTGATTATAGTGTGTGTGTGTGATTATATTGTGTGATTATAATGTGTGTGTGATTATAGGGTCTGTGTGATTATAGTGTGTGTGTGTGATTATATTGTGTGATTATAATGTGTGTGTGATTATAGGATGTGTGTGATTATAGTGTAAGATTATAGTGTGTGATTATAGGATGTGTGTGATTATAGGATGTGTGTGATTATAGTGTCTGATTATAGTGTGTGTGTGATTATAGTGTGTGTGTGATTATAGTGTGTGTGTGATTATAGTGTGTGTGTGTGATTATAGGATATGTGTGATTATAGTGTGTGATTATAGTGTGTGTGTGATTATAGGATGTGTTTGATTATAGTGTGTGTGTGATTATAGTGTGTGTGTGATTATAGTGTGTGTGTGATTATAGTGTGTGATTATAGTGTGTGATTATAGTGTGTGTGTGATTATAGGATGTGTGTGATTATAGTGTGTGATTATAGTGTGTGTGTGATTATAGTGTGTGTGTGATTATAGTGTGTGATTATAGTGTGTGTGTGATTATAGGATGTGTGTGATTATAGTGTGTGATTATAGTGTGTGTGTGTTTATAGTGTGTGTCTGATTATAGTGTGTGATTATAGTGTGTGTGTGATTATAGTGTGTGTGTGTGATTATAGTGTGTGATTATAGTGTGTGTGTGATTATAGTGTGTGATTATAGTGTGTGATTATAGTGTGTGTGTGATTATAGTGTGTGTGTGATTATAGTGTGTGTGTGATTATAGTGTGTGTGTGATTATAGTGTGTGATTATAGTGTGTGTGTGATTATAGTGTGTGTGATTATAGTGTGTGTGTGATTATAGTGTGTGTGTGGTTATAGTGTGTGTGTGATTATAGTGTGTGGTTATAGTGTGTGTGATTATAGTGTGTGTGTGATTAGAGTGTGTGATTATAGTGTGTGTGTGATTATAGGATGTGTGTCATTATAGTGTGTGTTCATAATGTGTGTGTGATTATAATGTGTGTGTGATTATAGTGTGTGATTATAGTGTGTGTGTGTGATTAAAGTGTGTGATTATAATGTGTGTGTGATTATAGTGTGTGATTATAGTGTGTGTGATTAAAGTGTGTGATTATAATGTGTGTGTGATTATAGTGTGTGATTATAGTGTGTGTGTGATTATAGTGTGTGATTATAGTGTGTGTGTGATTATAGTGTGTGATTATAGTGTCTGTGTGATTATAGTGTGTGATTATAGTGTGTGTGTGATTATAGGATGTGTGTGATTATAGTGTGTGATTATAGTGTGTGATTATAGGATGTGTGTGATTATAGTGTGTGGTTGATTATAGTGTGTGATTATAGTGTGTGTGTGATTATAGTGTGTGATTATAGTGTGTGTGTGATTAAAGTGTGTGATTATAGTGTGTTTGTGATTATAGTGTGTGATTATAGTGTGTGCGTGATTATAGTTTGTGTGTGATTATAGTGTGTGATTATAGTGAGTGTGTGATGATAGTGTGTGTGTGATTATAGTGTGTGTGATTATAGTGTGTGATTATAGTGTGTGTGTGATTATAGTGTGTGTGTGATTATAGGGTGTGATTATATTGAGTGTATGATTATAGTGTGTGTGTGATTATACGGTGTGTGTGATTATAGTGTGTGTGTGATTATAGTGTGTTTGTGATTATAGGGTGTGATTATAGTGTGTGTGTGATTATAGTGTGTGATTATAGTGTGTGTGTGATTATAGTGTGTGATTATAGTGTGTGTGTGATTATAGTGTGTGATTATAGTGTGTGTGTGATTATAGGATGTGTGTGATTATAGTGTGTGTGTGATTATAGTGTGTGTGTGATTATAGTGTGTGTGTGTGATTATAGGATATGTGTGATTATAGTGTGTGATTATAGTGTGTGTGTGATTATAGTGTGTGATTATAGTGTGTGTGTGATTATAGTGTGTGTGTGTGATTAGAGTGTGTGATTATAGTTTGTGTGTGATTATAGGATGTGTTTGATTATAGTGTGTGATTATAGTGTGTGTGATTATAGTGTGTGTGTGTGATTATAGTGTGTGATTATAGTGTGTGTGTCTGATTATAATGTGTGATTATAGTGTGTGTGTGTTTATAGTGTGTGTCTGATTATAGTGTGTGTGTGATTATAGGATGTGTGTGATTATAGGATATGTGTGATTATAGTGTGTGATTATAGTGTGTGTGTGATTATAGGATGTGTGTGATTATAGTGTGTGTGTGATTATAGGATGTGTGTGATTATAGTGTGTGTGTGATTATTGTGTGTGTGCGATCATTCTGAATGTGTGTGTGATTATTGTGTGTGTGTGTGATTATTGTGTGTGTGCGTGATTATTGTGTGTGTGTGTGTGATTATTGTGTGTGTGTGATTATTGTGTGTGTGTGATTATAGGGTGTGTGTGATTATAGGGTGTGATTATAGTGTGTGTGTGATTATAGTGAGTGTGTGATTATAGTGTGTGTGTGATTATAGTGTGTGTGTGATTATAGGGTGTGATTATAGTGAGTGTGTGATTATAGTGTGTGTGTGATTATAGTGTGTGTGTGATTATAGGGTGTGTGTGATTATAGGGTGTGATTATAGTTTGTGTGTGATTATAGTGTGTGTGTGATTATAGTGAGTGTGTGATTATAGTGTGTGTGTGATTATAGTGTGTGTGTGATTATAGGGTGTGATTATAGTGAGTGTGTGATTATAGTGTGTGTGTGATTATAGTGTGTGTGTGATTATAGGGTGTGTGTGATTATAGGGTGTGATTATAGTGTGTGTGTGATTATAGTGTGTTTGTGATTATAGGGTGTGATTATAGTGTGTGATTATAGTGTGTGATTATAGTGTGTGATTATAGTGAGTGTGTGATTATAGTGTGTGATTATAGTGAGTGTGTGATTATAGTGTGTGATTATAGTGTGTGTGTGTGATTATTGGATGTGTGTGATTATAGTGTGTGTGTGATTACAGTGTGTGTGTGATTATAGTGTGTGATTATAGTGTGTGTGTGATTATAGGATGTGTGTGATTATAGTGTGTGTGTGATTATAGTGTGTGATTATAGTGTGTGTGTGATTATAGGATGTGTGTGATTATAGTGTGTGATTATAGTGTGTGTGTGCTTATAGGGTGTGTGTGATTATAGTGTGTGTGTGATTATAGTGTGTGATTATAGTGTGTGTGATTATAGGATGTGTGTGATTATAGTGTGTGTGTGATTATAGTGTGTGATTATAGTGTGTGTGTGATTATAGGATGTGTGTGATTATAGTGTGTGTGTTATTATACGGTGTGTGTGATTATAGTGTGTGTGTGATTATAGGGTGTGATTATAGTGTGTGTGTGATTATAGTGTGTGTGTGATTATAGGGTGTGATTATAGTGTGTGATTATAGTGTGTGTGTGATTATAGGGTGTGATTATAGTGTGTGTGTGTGATTATAGGATGTGTTTGATTATAGTGTGTGTGTGATTATAGTGTGTGTGTGATTATAGTGTGTGTGTGATTATAGTGTGTGTGTGTGATTATAGTGTGTGATTATAGTGTGTGTGTGATTATAGTGTGTGATTATAGTGTGTGATTACAGTGTGTGTGTGATTATAGGATGTGTGTGATTATAGGGTGTGATTATAGTGTGTGTGTGATTATAGTGTGTGTGTGATTATAGTGTGTCTGTGATTATAGGGTGTGATTATAGTGTGTGATTATAGTGTGTGTGTGTGTGATTATTGGGTGTGATTATAGTGTGTGATTATAGTGTGTGTGTGTTTATAGTGTGTTTCTGATTATAGTGTGTGATTATAGTGTATGTGATTATAGTGTGTGTGTGATTATAGTGTATGTGATTATAGTGTGTGTGTATGTGATTATAGTGTATGTGATTATAGTGTATGTGATTATAGTGTGTGTGTGTGTGTGTGTGTGATTATAGTGTGTGTGTGTGTGTGATTATAGTGTGTGTGATTATAGTGTATGTGATTATAGTGTGTGTGATTATAGTGTATGTGATTATAGTGTGTGTGATTATAGTGTGTGTGATTATAGTGTGTGTGATTATAGTGTGTGTGATTACAGAGTGTGTGATTATAGTGTGTGATTATAGAGTGTGATTATAGTGTGTGTGTGATTATAGTGTGTGTGTGATTATAGAGTGTGTGATTATAGAGTGTGTCCTTATAGTGTGTGTGATTATAGAGTGTGTGTGATTATAGTGTGTGTGTGATTACAGAGTGTGTCTGATTATAGTGTGTGATTATAGTGTGTGTGTGATTATAGTGTGTGTGTGATTATAGTGTGTGATTATAGTGTGTGATTATAGTGTGTGTGTGATTATAGTGTGTGTGTGATTATAGTGTTTGTGATTATAGGATGTGATTATAGTGTGTGTGTGTGTGATTATAGGATATGTGTGATTATAGTGTGTGATTATAGTGTGTGTGTGATTACAGAGTGTGTCCTTATAGTGTGTGTGATTATAGTGTGTGATTACAGAGTGTGTGATTACAGAGTGTGTGATTACAGTGTGTGATCCTCGTCTGTGATCCTAGTGTGTGATCATTGTGTGTGTGATTATAGTGTGTGTGATTAGTGTGTGATTATAGTGTGTGATTATAGAGTGTGTGTGATTACAAAGTGTGTGTGATTACAGTGTGTGATCATAGAGTGTATGTGATTGTAGTGTGTGTGATTATAGTGTGTGTGTGTGTGATTGTAGTGTGTGTGCTTATAGTGTGTGTGATTGTAGTGTGTGTGTGTGTGTGATTGTAGTGTGTGATTATAGTGTGTGTGTGTGATTATTGGATGTGTGTGATTATAGTGTGTGTGTGATTACAGTGTGTGTGTGATTATAGTGTGTGATTATAGTGTGTGTGTGATTATAGGATGTGTGTGATTATAGTGTGTGTGTGATTATAGTGTGTGATTATAGTGTGTGTGTGATTATAGGATGTGTGTGATTATAGTGTGTGATTATAGTGTGTGTGTGATTATAGTGTGTGTGATTATAGTGTGTGTGTGTGTGATTGTAGTGTGTGTGTGTGATTATAGTGTGTGTGTGTGTGTGTGATTATAGTGTGTGTGTGTGTGTGTGATTGTAGTGTGTGTGTGATTATATTGTGTGATTATAGTGTGTGTGTGTGTGTGTGATTATAGTGTGTGTGATTATAGTGTGTGTGTGTGTGTGATTATAGTGTGTGTGTGTGTGTGTGTGTGATTGTAGTGTGTGTGATTATAGTGAGTGTGTGTATGTGATTATAGTGTGTGTGATTATAGTGTGTGTGTGTGATTGTAGTGTGTGTGTGTGTGTGTGTGTGATTGTAGTGTGTGTGTGATTATATTGTGTGTGATTATAGTGTGTGTGAGATTGTAGTGTGTGTGATTATAGTGTGTGTGTGTGATTGTAGTGTGTGTGTGTGTGTGTGTGATTGTAGTGTGTGTGATTGTAGTGTGTGTGATTATATTGTGTGTGATTATAGTGTGTGTGATTATAGTGTGTGTGATTATAGTGTATGTGATTATAGTGTGTGTGTGTGTGTGTGTGTGATTATAGTGTGTGTGTGTGTGTGTGTGTGTGATTATAGTGTGTGTGATTATAGTGTGTGTGTGTGTGTATGTGATTATAGTGTATGTGATTATAGTGTGTGTGAGTGTGATTATAGTGTGTGTGTGTGTGTGTGTGATTATAGTGTGTGTGATTATAGTGTGTGTGTGTGTGTGATTGTAGTGTGTGTGATTATAGTGTGTGTGTGTGTGTGATTATAATGTGTGTGTGTGTGTGTGATTGTAGTGTGTGTGATTATAGTGTGTGTGTGTGATTATAGTGTGTGTGATTATAGTGTGTGTGATTATGATTGTAGTGTGTGTGTGTGTGTGATTGTAGTGTGTGTGATTATAGTGTGTGTGTGTGTGTGATTATAGTGTGTGTGTGTGTGTGATTGTAGTGTGTGTGATTATATTGTGTGATTATAGTGAGTGTGTGTGTATGTGATTATAGTGAGTGTGTGTGTGTGTGATTATAGTGTGTGTGTGTGTGTGTGATTATAGTGTGTGTGATTATAGTGTGTGTGTGTATGTGATTATAGTGTGTGTGTGTGTATGTGATTATAGTGTGTGTGTGTGTGTGTGATTATAGTGTGTGTGATTATAGTGTGTGTGATTATAGTGTGTGATTATAGTGTGTGTGTGTGATTATAGTGTGTGTGAATATAGTGTGTGTGATTATAGTGTGTTTGATTATAGTGTGTTTGATTATAGTGTGTGTGATTGTAGTGTGTGTGTGTGATTGTAGTGTGTGTGATTATAGTGTGTGTGATTATAGTGTGTGTGTGTGTGATTGTAGTGTGTGTGATTATAGTGAGTGTGTGTGTATGTGATTATAGTGAGTGTGTGTGTGTGATTGTAGTGTATGTGATTATAGTGTGTGTGATTATAGTGTGTGTGTGTAGGTGATTATAGTGTGTGTGATTATAGTGTGTGTGTGATTATAGTGTGTGTGATTATAGTGTGTGTGTATGTGATTATAGTGTGTGTGTGTGTGTGATTATAGTGTGTGTGATTATAGTGTGTGATTATAGTGTGTGATTATAGTGTGTGTGTGTGATTGTAGTGTGTGTGATTATAGTGTGTGTGATTATAGTGTGTGTGATTATAGTGTGTGTGTGATTATAGTGTGTGTGATTATAGTGTGTGTGTGTGATTGTAGTGTGTGATTATAGTGTGTGTGTGATTATAGTGTGTGTGTGTGTGATTATAGTGTGTGTGTGTGTGATTGTAGTGTGTGATTATAGTGTGTGTGATTATAGTGAGTGTGTGTGTGTATGTGATTATAGTTAGTGTGTGTGTGTGATTGTAGTGTATGTGATTATAGTGTGTGTGATTATAGTGTGTGTGATTATAGTGTGTGTGTGTGTGATTGTAGTGTGTGTGTGTGATTGTAGTGTGTGTGATTATAGTGTGTGTGTGATTATAGTGTGTGTGTGTGTGTGATTGTAGTGTGTGTGATTATAGTGAGTGTGTGTGTATGTGATTATAGTGAGTGTGTGTGTGTATGTGATTATAGTGAGTGTGTGTGTGTGATTGTAGTGTGTGTGTGTGATTGTAGTGTGTGTGTGATTATAGTGTGTGTGTGTGTGATTGTAGTGTGTGTGTATGATTATAGTGTGTGTGTGTGTGTGTGATTGTAGTGTGTGTGTGTGTGTGATTGTAGTGTGTGTGATTATAGTGTGTGTGATTATAGTGAGTGTGTGTGTATGTGATTATAGTGTGTGTGTGTGTGTGTGTGATTGTAGTGTGTGTGTGTATGATTATAGTGTGTGTGTGTGTGTGTGTGATTGTAGTGTGTGTGTGTGTGATTGTAGTGTGTGTGTGTGTGATTGTAGTGTGTGTGTGTATGATTGTAGTGTGTGTGTGTGTGATTGTAGTGTGTGTGTGTGTGATTGTAGTGTGTGTGTGTATGATTGTAGTGTGTGTGTGTATGATTATAGTGTGTGTGTGTGTGTGTGTGATTGTAGTGTGTGTGTGTGTGATTGTAGTGTGTGTGTATGATTGTAGTGTGTGTGTTTATAGCTACATACAGGTGTAATAAATGGGCTTGGATTCAACACAGTGTGATATGTTCAATCACAGTTTATTGTTTCTTTTCTGAAAATATGGCAAAAGAATTGGCAGTAAGGAGGGATGATTAGAGAAAGGAAAAGTCATTAACATAAACCCTGATCAGTAGCTCTAACTCCGCCCCCGTCATCACTAACGACCCAATCAATTATTCATATTAGACTATTGGCATGTACAGCAGCTCTAATGAATAAAGATTAAACGCAAGAAAGAGAAAGTGTACCTTCATATTGGCAGGGTCAAGATACAAATAATATTTCTCAACTTCTAATCTTGTGAGAAATATGATTCAATTGGCAAAGACCTTGTAGAAATGACAAGGGGGTAATCCTATCAATAATTCGGAGCTAAAGTCTCGTCAAATCTCTAACTCTATTTACAAAAACCAACTCATCTACTCTTAGTCTTTATTCAGGTTTATGTCCAGTATCACATTTCAGCTGTCCAAATAAAACTCATTCATTTCAAAATCATAATAATAATCATAATAATAATAATCATAATAATAATAATAATAATAGGGCATGTTTAAGTATTTTATATTACCCCGGGTTACTGCACCACCTGGACATTAGAACCTTCAAAAACTAAAATAAAATTAAGACACTGGAGTACAAAATCAGAAGAATTCAATTGGTAATTAATGTTAGATCAACGTGTGACGCAAAAAACTGCAGATCACAGATTTTTTCAGTTTTTGGCCAAACGAGTGTTTATTTCTTCTCTTTCTTTTTATCCTGAAACAAATGCAGAAGAAAACAGAAAAAGTAGGACCAGTTATTCGAATCACCCAAAAACCACACATCAGTTATAAAATAAGTAAATGTAATAAATGAGCATGAGGTAGATTTATTTAAGCCGATAAAGGATTATTTTAGTTTATTGAAACCTCACAAAGTGCAGCAAAATGTTCCATGTTTTAAAAGAATGCATTAAATTTATATTTTTTATTCACCTGATCATTCTGATGTATTGTCATACTGAAAGAAACACATTTTATCCTCTGTGTGTGTGTGTATGTGTGTGTGTGTGTGTGTGTAATATTAAAGCTTCATCACAGTAAACACTAGCATGGACCAAGTACCTTCTCATTCATAGCCAGCAGGACCATGAGCTTTCTGAAGATGGTAACAAAGTCCAGGAACAGATCCACACAATGCCTACAGAGAGGAGAATCAACAAGTTGAATAAACTCATCAATAATCTTCACAACAGCACTGTCTTCATTTTAAACCTTTCCAAATATATATTTCTATAAAACTTTGTTAAAGCTGTTAGCGCATGTGTGGAGATGACGTGTGATATCAACATCACCATAAAACAGGACATGGTTTTACTCTAGAGTTTGGAGATTTTTTTTACTTTGAATTGTTTATGTTTATGACAATTAACAAAAACAATTGTAGACTTTTTCTACATAATCTCAGTTGTGTTCAGTTCTATAGCTGACCAAGTGTCTGGATTATAAAAACTCGGTTGTAAATTATGCTGCACTTAAACTTGGTACTTGACTCAGCGTGGTGTAATCACACAGACTGTAGAGTTGGCTTACCAGATGTAGTCTTTATCTCCCATCTCTGCCTTCTCGATGATCAGCTGAGTGTCAAACAGCACAAACCCACACATGATGACCAGAGCGATATACATGTGAGCCTGAGAATACAGAGAGAAAGAGTTCTGTGTGGTCAGGACCAGATCACGTCTACCTTCACATTGGACACACACACACACACACACACACACAAAGACCAAGGCAAAATTCCTCTCTAATTAAACACTCCTCTTAACCAGAGCATCTCCATTAACAACAAAAACACTCTGAAGTGTTCACCTTGAAGAGAGCAACCGAGCCGATGAACATGTTGAGGACAGAAACCAGGAGCAGGATGGACAGGCCAGACATCAGAGTACCTTACAGAGGAAACACACACACATTACACACCCATTACGCAAGCACACAACACACATATTACAGACAAACATATTTGCATGTTTACCTCCGAGGAACAGGTAACTCCTGCGCTGAGCATAAAGAGCACTCAGAGTGAAACAGACGAAAATGACTGAGGTGCCAAGAAACGCTGTAACGATGATGCTGCACACACACACACACACACACACACACACTTAAACTCTAAACTATGATAAAACACATTACACTGCAGCACATTTTCCTCCATTAAGATTTTATCATGTTCTGTGTCTCTAAAATACCTTGGGTTGATGCTGATGACGTAATCCATGGCAGGTCCAAGTCCCACACCTATAACACATGTAATAATCTGAGTAATAAGGTTTTATTTCACCACACTGCTCCTGAGTGTTGATTAATTCTCTGTAACAGCAGCTCTGACAGTGACATTATTAATAATAAAGGGTTGGTACAGTGATGTGGTGTGAGAGGAATAAAACACTCAGAGGCATGCTTTTTCAGGAAAACAATCAACCTCTGGCCTGCAACAGTTGTTATTTTACTGTTGTGTTGTGAATGAGGATGATGATGATGATGATGATGACCTGTGAGGAAGGCGAATCCAGAGAGAATAGCAAGTCTCTTCTTCTCTGTCTCAGGGCTGTGTGGAGTCATTGAGAGCCACACCATCATCGCTAGGGAACCCAACACGGACAGCAGCCCACCCTGACATCACACACACACACACACACACACACACAAAAACACAAAACACAAAAAGAAAAACACCTTCATATTTGTATGTTCACTACACAGGGTACAGCAGGATTAAAAACATACTCTCTAAAATGATTTTCAACGGTCAATAGTTTTAAATATATTTTATATAAGCTCATCCCTAGTGCTTACCCCACAACCTGCAAAAAACTCCGCCCACTTTCTCAGGAACTGTCATGTGATAAAACACAGAGGCGGGATGTTTTACCTGAAAGAGGCGTGTGACAACGTGGACATACGCTCCGGCCGCTGCCACGAACATGCACATGGACAAACTGGCGTACACATTCTTCAGGTGCTGCTGAGTGGAGCGGGAACTGGGGAAAATAAACAAATAAATATAAAAATACAGAACAAGACATGAGCAAAGATTTCATCCTTCTTAAACTTACATCTGGGAGAACTTGAAAAGGGCGTCAAAGTTGATGTTGCGGTCGAAAACATTCATCTTTCCGCCGTGTAGATACCAAGTTCAACTCCTACACATGGAAAATCATTCACGAGACTTAAAAAGAGCTTTTACATTCAGATTGTTAAATCCAGATATTCATCAAAAAGAAAAGAAAAAACATGTGACATCAAGGTAATATAATCATACTGAAATATTATTCCCAAAATTTCCAGACTCTAACATCTGTACAGCTGTTGCTACATAACATTCTGTATTATAGAATTGTGGACATTAACTCGATTCAGTGTGCTCAATTATATCTAATATCTTACACTTTTACATTAAACCCATTCTCTATTTAAGTCATTAGTCAAGGCTTAGACTATTATTATTATTATTATTATTATTATTATATACAAACTCCTAGCAAGGTGGGCAATACATACATTACATGTCACTGAGAAAATACATACAATATATATACAATTTATATATATATATATATATATATATATATATATATATATATATATATATATATATATATATATATATAAATATACACACTATATACTGCTGAAGTTACTGTAAGTTACAATTATTGTTCCATTGCTCGTTACAAAGGTCATTATCACAGCGCAGTTTAACAGAAACCCAGATATCAATGTGAACACTGACTCTTCTCCTTAATGAATCATACCGAATCATATCCATACTAACTCCTCTCCTTACTGAATCATCTTAATACCAAATCATATCCATAATGACTCCTCTCTTTACTGAATCATCTTAATACAGAATCATATCCATACTGACTCCTCTCTTTACTGAATCATCTTAATACAGAATCATATCCATACTGACTCCTCTCTTTACTGAATCATCTTAATACAGAATCATATCCATACTGACTCCTCTCTTTACTGAATCATCTTAATACAGAATCATATCCATACTGACTCCTCTCTTTACTGAATCATCTTAATACAGAATCATATCCATACTGACTCCTCTCTTTACTGAATCATCTTAATACAGAATCATATCCATACTGACTCCTCTCTTTACTGAATCATCTTAATACAGAATCATATCCATACTGACTCCTCTCTTTACTGAATCATCTTAATACAGAATCATATCCATACTGACTCCTCTCTTTACTGAATCATCTTAATACAGAATCATATCCATACTGACACCTCTCCTAACTGAATCATCTCCATTTTGACTCTTCTTCGAGCTCTGTTATGACTTTCTCTTTCTTTCACATTTTCACTTTCCATTCTGTGCCTAACTTTTTCCATTTAAGAAATAAAAAAGTGAATAGTGAATTGTTGTACAATATGTCTACAATAAAATGTGATTGAGGCTAACACGGTGAAACACGGTGTTTACAATGCAGTACGCCGCGGTTTGGTGTTCCGGTGAATAATTAACACAGAAAAGGGTCAGGGAGGTAAAAGCTGAACAAATAAGCAGATTGAGTCGTGTGTAAAGTTAAATGTGTATCATTCTATATCTATTCCTCAGCGAGTTTGTAGAGACTTAACGATATTTAATAATATTTAATAACATTTAATATGAGCTACGTGGGCGTTTACTCCAGCGTTATCGGCAGCATTAGCAAACCAGGCTAGTTTCAGATTACATTCTGCTACCTGAGCCAGCACAGCTACACGCTACAGCTATAAGCCACTGTTTTAACTGAACTTATATACTTTAACTTATATATTTTAAACCCGTGTAGCGTTGTGCCAAATTAGCATTAAGTGGTGTCGGATTAGCATTAAGAGCTAACAGTTAGCGGCTGTCAGTCAGTTGCGGGTTGTTGTTACTCCAGAGTGCTGACGTTTCTCGAATATTCCTGATCGAATCTGTAGCTACACGAGGCTGTTCGATCAAAATAACTCATCTCAGAGGAAAATGAATAACGAACACCGTGTACCTGGGTCGGTTCTGTGTGGTGCCGCTCGTCTGGGTCGGTTCCTGCTCGTTACGGCCTCCTAATGTTTTCGTAGCTGCGTAACTAGCCGTGAGTCAGTGCGTTAAGGACTACACTGCGCATGCGTACACGGTGCAGAGTCCAACATGACCGCGCATGCGTGATCTGAGGAACCCGTGTAATCCTTGTGTAGTATTTCACGGCTATTACATCGTTATAAAGGTTTACGCGATGATATTATAGAATGTAAATAAACATACTACATGATTCGTGGATTTTATAATAGTTCTGAAATATATTTCATTATATTTTGTGCACAATGTAGAAACGATTGAACTGCATTATTCCTGAATTTCAAATGTAGAACAGCAGTGATCAGTTCCTTCATTCTGTTTAGAGTTTTATTTCTTTATTTCTTTATCATTTTTTAATCTTTTACAGACAGTTTGAAATTACACAATAACACACAGTAACTACAACATCATGGTTATGTGAAGTAAATATGAATAAAGTACGAATCCACAAAGCCACTGCACTGTTCAGTACGTGTGTGTCTCTGTGTATGTGTGTGTGTGTGTCTCTGTGTATGTGTGTGTGTCTCTGTGTATGTGTGTGTGTCTCTGTGTATGTGTGTGTGTCTCTGTGTATGTGTGTGTGTGTGTCTCTGTGTATGTGTGTGTGTCTCTGTGTATGTGTGTGTGTCTCTGTGTATGTGTGTGTGTGTGTCTCTGTGTATGTGTGTGTGTGTCTCTGTGTGTGTGTGTGTGTGTGTCTCTCTGTGTGTGTGTGACCTAGAAGCAATCATTTGCATATATTTGTTTCATTTTCCATCAGCATGCATTTGCATTTCAGGTCATACATGTGTATGTGCATGTATATGTGTGTGTGTGTGTGTGTGTAGGAAGTCTACAATAGACTCTTTTATAAAATCGTTTTTTTAGGAGACTCAGTAATCTGAGATATTTCACTGTGTTCAACAGTGTTATGTTATTCCAGAGCTCGTGTGTTTCACATGAATGAGGTCAGATTTGTGGACTCATAAATTAAATGCTGATGTTTAAACAATAACACTACGACTCCACATGCCAGCATTTAGTCCTGATGGTTAAATATACTTCATGCTGATGTCTGTACATTATTTAAAAGCGTGGAAAGTTCGTTAATAATCCCATAAACCATGAAAGACGCTAAATAATAAAAAAAAAACTACTCCTTATTTACTGGAATGTGTATACTTCAGAACATGTCTGATTCAGGCACAGAAAATATAACCTCTAAATCTGTAAAGGTTTTTACACACACACTCACACACATGCGCACACGCACACACACACGCACACATAAAGAATAGAGCTTCATTGATGGGACGCATTTTTGCTAACTCCTAGCACTTTGCTAAACACAAAGGAGTTCAAAACAATCCATGTTTCTTCTTCATGTCCAGCTGTCTCCACTGCGGCAAGGCATAAAACCCATCCTTAGACATCTGGAATACCGAGAAGAAATCCTCGTCCGACAGATGTTTCTGTACCAGAGAGAGAGAGAGAGAGAGAGAGAGAGAGAGAGAGAAACAGGGTGACAGAGACATAGAGAGGAGTATATATACTATATATATAGTTCAAAGTTTAATATAAAGGTGATATTTTGAGAAAACACCTAAAATGATCTATCTATCTATCTATCTATCTGTCTGTCTGTCTGTCTGTCTGTCTGTCTCACCTCTCTGCGGGCAGGGTCGACTCCCTCTGGGAGCTCCTCAGCTGATTTGTTGATGAGTTCCTCCAGAGGAAAAGGATCATAAACTCGATTATCCTCTTCGGCAGCGGCGCTGCTCTGACCACCGCTCTCACCCTGAACACACACACACACACACACACACACACACACAAACACACACATGTTGCTTTCACTGTAAGTAGAATGTAAGTATGTGATGATGGACTGAACAGAGTGATGTAAAGACAGAGGTGTACATTAGTGAGTCCTCCTCCTCCAGCTTGGGGGGTGATGGTCACTGCTTCTGCCATCGTGCCCAGTTCCTCCCTCAGCTGCTCATAGGTTTTACCACCCTGACACAAAACACACACACACACACACAACACACACACACACACATGTACACGTTAATCACACCCACACCATGACACATGACATGAAAATACACACAATAATGAGGTGAGTTCAAGATTCCCAGTGAAAGAAGTGAAGAAGACAAAACCAATTCAGTGAGAACCATTTCATCCAGTGTCACATCTGTCTGTCTATCTGTCTGTCCATCTATCCATCTGTCAGTCTGTCTATCTGTCTGTCTGACTGTCTATCTATCTATCTATCTATCTATCTATCTATCTATCTATCTATCTATCTATCTATCTATCTATCTATCTATCTATCTATCTATCAGTCTGTCTGTCTGTCTACAGGAGGATCACACACAACACTCTTACACACTACACACAGGTTGAACAATAAAAGCTTCTGTCATCTCTCTGGTTCTGTGTAGAACCCTACAGCACTGTGTCCCTCATCTCTGGACTGGAAGTGAAGAACCCTTAATGATACAAAGAACAGTTCCTGTAAGACTGTATGCAGTGTACAAAGCCATGATCCCTGTAACCTCTGTGTAAGATGAATATTAATGAGCGAGTGATGAATATTAATCTTACGCTCCACTTGTTCGGATCCCAGGCCAGGAACCAGCCGGTGAAGGTTGGGGGTTCGAAGCCCTGTTTAATGAGAACGATGGGAGTCTCGGGGTCTCGCATTCCGGGATGTGTACGCAAATATTCCTGACACGTGGTGACGGACTCCTTCTTCTCCGTGTCGTTGGCCTGCACCCCGATCCACAGGAACACCTGACACACACCCATCATCTCATTAACACAGCCACATCGGATTTATCTAATGTATTTTTATTTTTGTATTTTTATTTTATTTTATTTTTATATTCTAATTTCATCATTACTTTATTTCCCTCAGACTTTATTCTATTCATCTAAAGTGATTTTCTATGCATTTAATTTTCTAAATGTTATTTATTACATCATTCTATATTTCATTCTATAAGTTGTTGTAGTAAAATGATTGTTATGACATGTATAATAATTATAAATGGTAATGAGATGTGTTTAGGGTAGGAGGAGTTTCCAGAGGCGGTGTGATGAAGCCGTACCTGGTCCCAGGTGTCCAGCAGCATGACGTCCGTCTCGTTCAGGTCATCCTGTGTGAACTGAGACACTTCGGTGACGATGAACTTTCCTGTTTTATTTGAGCACTCGAACAGACGGGGCTGGTGGTCAGACACGTCCTGCTGCAGCCTGAGTGGGAGAACAAACACCCGTTTATTAAACACACTACATCACTGTTTCTCTTCGTCTTCGTTTCATTATTTCACAGAGAGACGGAGATTATCTGGGTGAGAAACCTGACACCTCTCCATCTCCAGCTCACTGCAGATTACTGACACGAGATTAAAATATTCTCTCCGTAACAGAAACAGACACAGTTATCAATAATGCCTCACTTTACCTTTTGTCGTTTGCATATGGCGTTTTTCCTCCCAGAAGCTGCCAGAATTCGATGGGTTCCTGTCCCTCAGCCATGATTTCCTCTGAAAGCCCTTTCCCGAGAAAAGCGCTCATCTCTTTAGCCATCGCTCTTTCATCTCCATTTGAGCCCTGAAACAGAAAAGCCTCAAATTAATGAAAATAAAGACAAAAAAGAGGAACAACACACACCGAGTGTCCCAAATCCCAGGGTTAAAGAGAAGTCTTCTTATTTACACTTTACAGTTTACCAAGCACATGGTGTGTGTGTGTTGTAGAGTTCAGGACAGAACTGCAGTATGTCAGTGAGTAGTGATGAGTGGTGTAGAAGGTGTGTGGAGGTTCCTGACCTTGCCGTACCACAGGAACACCACGCTCTCACTCTTCAGCAGGAACACATCGTTAGAGTTGAGAGAAGCCGCGACAGCTGGAACCTCGATGGCTTTGGTGTTGGATGAATCAGTTCCAGAAACCTGAAAGAAACGCACCGGGGGCTCTTCAGCTGTGTCCAAATTCCTGGAGGTTCCTCCCTGAAATACAGGACTTTATTAACAACAGAAACAACAAGAAGCCAGAAGAATTCTGAAGATCCTTATAATACAAACTATCTATCTATCTATCTATCTATCTATCTATCTATCTATCTATCTATCTATCTATCTATCTATCTATCTATCTATCTGTCTATCTGTCTGTCTGTCTGTCTGTCTGTGAGTAACAGAACATGTGTAAGAATAATAAATACCTCAAACACCACCATCCTGCCCTTAAACATGGCCATGAAGTGTCTCGGCTCTTTGCCCATGGTCACTCGCACCTGAACAGGTTGATTCCCGTACTGCTGATCAATGGTCACCGACTGGAATGCACAGGCCGTTATCTCATCCTGAGATGCGTGACGCCCCTGAGACACACACACATTAATTATTTATTTAATATAAATATAAATTTAATATTAATATAAATGTATTAAATATATTCATGTTAAATGTATTAAATATATTCATGGGAATGCACCCATGGCAACAGAAGAGGAAACACTGACCATATATTCTTAAAAACCTGATAATACTGTCTATACACCGAGCTCCACCTTTTTTCCTTATATGGTCATAGCTTCCTGTTGTCCTTAACCCTCACTCTCAGTGGATCTTAATGTGGGAGCACTTTATTTAAATGTCTACAGCAGATCTCTCCATCTCTCCATGAACACACACACACACACACACATCCTGGAGGATGTTACAGCAGTATACGATGATCTTTACCAGCCACATGTACAGGATGTAGTTCTTCCTGTTGTTAACTTCATATGTGTATAAGATGAGGTAACAGTCTCCTCCATAGAAGTAACCGTGGAGACTAGAGTCCACTTCAGCCAGCTCCAGATTCTCAATCCTCCAGATCTGAGGACACACACACACACATACACACACACACACACATGTAAAAACAAAAATATTTCAGAAAAAATCATTCATGCATAATTACACGTATGCAAATTCCCAAGTAATTCAAATACAACACACCTTTTATCTGTTTATCAAATATTCAAATTCTGTCCTCTTATTATTTCTCAACAACTAAATAATGTCTTTATTTACACACACACACACACACACACAGGTTTGTTACAGTGTTTCTCAGTTCTTTGTGCTCCTGTTGTGGTGTGTTGTACCTGAACTTGTCCACTTCCATCGTCCACCATCCTCTGCTGCGCCGCGACCTCAGGCATCACGTGCAGCATCGAGGCGTCAAACTTCTCCTGAGTCACTTTGGCTGATTACATAATAATAATAATAATAATAATAATAATAATAGTATAAACAGGCTTAGCTTTATTTTATTTGAGTGATATGTCATGAGTGATATCTGATCTGACACATACACACACACACCCACCCACACACACACACACACACACACACACACACACACAGAGGCGTACCGATTCTCCCCACAGTGTTTGTGCGTCCCATCCCCACTGTCTGGTCTTTAACACTCCAGCGCTGGAACAGTTGTTTAAACAGCGCTGATTCCGCTCCGTCATGAACCACCTCCACGCTAGTGCTGTGAGGATAACCTTTCTGCTTTATAAACTCCTAAACACACACACACACACACTTTAATCTTTAAATCCTCCACATTAACACTGAATTCTTTATTAAATAAAACTGCAGTTCTTTAATTCTATTCTAATTCTCTGCTCCATAAGTGAGTTTAATGAGGGAAACACAATATACACTCTGACATTATTTTTATCTTATTTTACCTTAATTTAATTAATAAAATAAATATTTGTATTTATTGTCTGTGCTGTATTTGTACAGGTCTGAATGAGTCTGTTACACAGTGAGCTTTTTCTTTTAAACCTGCAGAGTACGCTATAAATAAATAAATAAATAAAAAATAACAATAACAATAACAATAACAATAATAATAATAATTATTATTATTATTATTATTATTATTAAGTTTTAAATAGATCTGTATCTCACCACAGCTCGGGACATTGCTGCCTGTTTCTCAGCTTTATTCGCTTTCTTCCCTTTCCACACATACAGCCTCACGCCTCCATGATCCACAATATAACAGTCCTGAAATCATCATCATCATCATCATCATCATCATCATAATACACACATTTCTCTTTACATTCACTGATAGAGTGTACAGAGTAATGGAACCTTTATCCTCACACACACACACACACACACACACAAACTAATAATACAGTTCCATTTTAAAAGACCATCTCTAATGCATTTGTTTGTTTGTTTGTTTATTAAATAAATTACATTATTATTATTAAGTGAGTCAGAGTGTCAGTGTTTCTCACTTCGTGATTCAGTAAATCCTGCACCAGAGGTCTGCTGGCGACTTCTCTCACCTTCATCTCCCCATCAGCATCAGACACACTGCACACACACACACACACACACACACACAAACTATCAGTGGTGGCAGTAAGTCCTTCTCTGCTGGCCTAAACAGCAGTGACCTGAATCACTGACTTGCATTTTAATATATTTAATATATTTTTTCATGAATGTGTATTAAATTATTCCCAATAGTCTATTCTCTACATTTCATAGCTTTTCTCTTGGTTGCGCTGCTTCCAGTAGTGTATATTTATGATAAGAGTATTTATCCAATCATATTTCAGACAGTGGATGACATCATGTGTCTCCAGGGTAAAGAAATCTGCCTCAAGACCTTCAGAATCAATAGTGCAGGCGCCCGGAGCTTAAAATAAGGGCCAATGAAACTGTTCCATTAACCAATCAGATTTGGAGTTGGTGTCACTGGGGCCATCTAGCAGGCGTACGATTACATCAGCAATTTCCCGTCCTTTGATTGGATAACTGGAGTAGTCAGAGGCAGTGACCCGCCCATATGTTTCTATATTCACTGTGTCTCATTTCGGATGCTGCGTCCTCCGGAGATTGCAGTTTGCTGCATACGGCATCAAGAATGTCTTTCTGAGAAAAGTAACCGTAATAAAATGGACTATTCCTTGTGAGGTGTGAAATACTGTAGACTAATTTCTTTTTTACTTTGTTATTTAACGGGTGATTAGTATCTATTGCCGTGGCGTCCAGGGGTGATTCTAGAATTTTCATTTAAGGGGGGCTCCGCCCCCAATGAGGGTAT